>NW_013952404.1:4062704-4066349 GCF_001266775.1 Austrofundulus limnaeus | reverse complement strand
CACACACACACACACACACACACACACACACAAGCACACACACATAAACACACAGCAGCAGGAAGGAAGCAAAGCAAAAAGGGGAACGGGGACATGATTTCAAAAGCGCTGAAACGAAATCCTCCAGAGTTGAGATCACAGACGCACTAAAAAAAGGAAAAGATGAAAGCGCAGTCGCTCTCTTTTTGAGCTTTTCTAACACACAAAACATCTTTTTTTTGTGGAAGGTAAAAACTCCACCATCAGCTACACGTTTGAAAGCTCCCTTTGACTAATACTCTTTTTTTAGCTGGTCCTCTTATTCTTGTGTTGGAAAATGCTTCGCCACTCTCATCCCCCTAAAGACATTTTAATAATTCTCTCACTTGCCGTTCTACCCTTCTTCTTGTCATTTCTTCCACCGTGCTGCCTGCTTCCCTCCTTCACTGCTCTGTAGTTTAAATATTTTTCCTTTTAAGTGCAAGGACAAATTATTACAGCCAGATTTTCTTTCCCTGCTGCCTCTCATTTTCCTCTAACCTGCCTTTTTCCTGCCGTCTGCCGTGAGTGACATAATGCGCCTGAGAAAGGATAATGAGTGTTAAATGGAAGGAGAGAGAAAAAAGGCTTGAGTGTAATATTATAAGTTTCTGGACAGTGAGATCAATGAGAGCCACAGCAAAAAGACTAAAGGTGGGAGACAGAAATGATAACAGGAATAAAAGTGAGATAATAAGATATGAAAGGGAAAAAAAGAGATGGCGAGAGAGGTCAGAGAGAAGGCTAAGGACAAGGAGAGACGGAAAAAAGACAACAGCAAAAAGGCAAACAAGAGACGAAACAAAGACAGTAACCTAGTTTCAGACCTGCAAACAACTGTCAACATCTTCCATTTATTGAGCCGTTCAAATCAGTGTTGTTTGATAAAAGCTATTTCCCCAGTGAGAAATGAAGGGAACCAATCAGTGCGTTTTGAAGGGAATGATGGGGGAATCAGGAGAAAAGGTGTCAGATAGATATAAAGTCAAAATCAACCAATTCCTCCTCATTCACAGAACAAAAAATGTCTCTTTGTCGAGAATGCTCTATTAGACACAGTATTAAAGCCATGATGGAGCAGAGGCACTGACATTTATGTCACTAATGAATAGCCAATAAAACTCATTTAGGTGTTAGGAGCGGTGCCGATGGTCTTTATTGGGATGCTTTGACTCAAGTATGGCACTGTAATATTGTCACGTTGTTTCTGTTTGAAGATCAAAGTTTGAAGAACCAATGAATTTCTGTTTCACACTCCCTCCATCATGAGGAGAAATTTATGCATCAAGAGTTAAAAACCAAACATGATTTGATTGAAAATGTACTGGTTTACAGGTGAATGTTACAGCTTCGCACTAAATTAGAAACATTTAAACTAAGCCTGGGCGATAAATCAATAACAACATATATCGTGACAGACACGTGATCAATATAAACAGAAAACACGTCAGATAAAGCCTTGATAGTTTCACTGAACTCAGTCCAGAACCACACGGCATTCTGGGGGATGTAGGCAGAGGAAAGGCTTTAGCCGCTCAACCTCTCGCGGCGGAGCTAAGCTAGGTTGGTGGCATCAGTTAACTCACTAGCTCTTTGGTAAGCTAGCAACAACCTGCTGAGTAACATGCGTTGTAGCAGTTTCATGTTTCACCACCGTGCCTCACAACTGCTGAAAAATAAAGAATTACTTTGAGTGACAGGAGAAAAAGAGTGCAACGGCTCGAGGGGCAATTGTGGATAAAAGAATAAAGGTCACGTCAGACGTTTGGCAGCATTAACCAGACCTTTTTTCTTTTAGTCCTTAYTTCAAATAGGTCAAACAAAAAAACAAACTGATAATTAYTGYMTGATATGAACCGTTTATWTCGTGATRCATTTTTCAACCATAATTTCCYACCTCTTTGTTTAAACCAGGGATGTCCAAAGTGTGGTCCGGGGGCWATTTGTGGCCCCTGAACTGATTTTGTGTGGCCCCTGACTTCAGTTCAAGACTTATACTAATTTGTTTACAAATTTGTCCCCCCRGAAGAGGTGTTTGATGTAGATGGAGACGTTCTATTTATTATCAGGGCAAATTTATCGCAAAGTAAAATCTTACAATAAAAAATATTGGCAACAATACCAATTATTTGTCTTTAAATAACCAGACTCGTTGCTTTTTCCACATCTGGTGACTTCTACTCAAAAGCTGATTTTGCTGCACTCCAATCTGCTTTAAATTATAGAATAAATTCATCTGAATACAGCAAACATTTTCAACAAAAGAGTGACATAAATCCTGATTTTATTGATCAGAATTGACTAAACTGGGTTATTTTTTCTCCAGTTGAAACCTAGAAAATTGCTAAATTTCTTTCAATAAGGGAAACCTGCAAAACCCTTTTAAAGTTCTGGATCTAGATTAATTAATGCATTCATTTTCAGCAATAAATCCAGCTACTTTATTTGTTTAATTAAAGTATTCAATGCTTAGTTTATTTTTGAGCAGGTAAAGGAATAATTTTTTTTGGCCCTCAAGTCCTTCTGACTTTATGATTTTGGCCCATGTGACAAAATGTTTGGACACCCCTGGTTTAAACTTTCTTAAACTTGGGAGACAAAGTTGAGGTAAAACTTTGCATCTTGCATTTCAGAAATGAACTGATGGAAGCATGTGTCCATTACTAACAATTATCCTAAAAATATTTCTTCCAGCATTTAAATAAAACCTTGATACTCATGACTTTTATGCATAGACAGGGTCGATAGAATGTAGCGGTAATGCCTAAATTAGGGTGTTATAAACAACTGACTTAAAATACCACCATTCAACAAATTTCTTTTCATACTACAGCTACAAACAACCACAACTCTGCTTATTAGTTTTGCACCGACACAAAACAAGGGTGATAAGACAGATCTGTCGAACAAGATCGACTGGTTGGGGGGAAACAATCAAACGTTTCCAAACAGAAAATGGCTATCAGGAACACTATTATTCTTCTTTCTCAAAGCACTCAAATCTTCATTGTTGTCGACAACGCCAAACCAAATAAAGGAGTGAAAACAAAATGGCAATTTAGTCCRACTATCAGACTGAAGAAACACAGAGAGAAGTTTCAATTATTCAATTTACAGCATCAATAGGGATTAAGAGGCAAAAAATTGCAAAGACTCGAAAGGCTGAGAGGATAAAAACAAACAAGGAAGGACAAAGAAGATAGAAATATGATAATCAAGAAAGTATAAAAGACAGAGAGACAATATGGAGGAATGAAGGTGGTGAGTCGATGTGCAGCACGTTGCATTCTCTGGCAGAACACAGCTGGATCTGTGTCCTTCATTATGCAGCCGGATCACGGCTGACTGAGGAGCGGCCTGTCTAYAACAGCTAAACCTAAATGCAAAGTCTGCTCGAGTCCTTCCCTCTGACATGCATGCAGGTTCAAACATTAAAGCACTTAACTCGCAGGCTTTCATTTGCAAATCACTAAACTTCCACAGGAAGTCACAAGTGAACCGGAGCTGCACACAAACAGGTTAACTCTTTTACTGAGGTTAATGGAAGCAGCAATGCTTGCAGCATGTTTACGTCTGCACGCACACACACACACACACACACACACACACACACACACACACACACAC
>NW_013952404.1:4041102-4061345 GCF_001266775.1 Austrofundulus limnaeus | reverse complement strand
CACACACACACACACACACACACACACACACACACACACACACACAGGCATGAAGAATTCAATCCGACAGTAAAGACAGCTGGAACATCACTGATACATTTTCTTTCATTCTTTGTTCKTTAWTTAAAAAAAGGCAGGCAGATGCAGAGAAGAAAGGGCCAGACCACAGTAAGAAGGATAAATACAACATAATCCAAACTGTGCTTCAMCATTTGTTCTCATAACACTGAGTGTAATAAATATTCTTACATCTGAGCAGTGTTGTAGTACTCGAGACAAGACTGAGTACAAATGCCAGCAAACAGTGGTCTCAAGATCACTTTTTGATGGCATTCGTACTCTGTCTGGTCTTGGTCTGGGACGTTGAGGACTCAGATTATATTACAACACCAGTCAAGACAACTGTGGAAATATCACTAAATTGCCAGAATGTTGTCCAATTTATTTGTTAACATCTTTGCTTTCACTGGATGTAAAACAYAYYGATTCAAACCAAACCGTGACTTGTTGATAATTACGTATTTTGGTTACCGCCGTCACCTCCCCTTTCACTCGCATGCGGCACTCCAAAAAAGTGAGCAGTTGTTGTCTGGGAACAATACAATTCAGCTACACAAATCATAAAGTAAATTCTGCAGTGCTTCACTTTACGTCAAACTTTTGTTGTTGCTTAGAAAGGAAGCACAAGTGTAAGCCATGTGTGCATGATGATCAGCAAAGAAAGCTTGCTAGCGTTAGCTATCTGCTTCTGTACCAAAATCTTTACCCAAAGATTTAGTCAATCTAAGCTATACATATTAATTTAACTACAAGTGTACAGTTTACTGTATGTTTTAGGGCACAAGCTTTTGTTTTGTTCTGGTCTTGGTCTTCACTCGGTCCTGATCTCAGGTTAGGTGGTCTTGAATACAAAATTACATCTGAGGCCTGCGCTGCCTCACTTTTAACACTGGCTGAACTTTTTGTCTTTAAAGTCACAAAACATTTCCATGTAAGTTGATGGAAAGATGAAGAACAAAGGGCACTAACTTATTGTAGCACACACACACAAGCATAAAGAAGAACATGTATCGAGAAGCATGAAGTCTGTAGACGCTGCATGTACAGACAAATGTGTGATTTAGTCTCATTGTTGATGCATTACTCTAGGATAGGTGGAAGACTGAGCTAAAAATCCCCACTAACACACCTCCATCACCTCACTGTCAGTAAAATATTCACTAGGAATCCGAAAGTAAGTGCGTGCTGAGTGGAGGACATGAAGAAAGCTGTTAAGACTGGTTTCTCAGGTCAGGACAACACACACATCATATGCAAATATAATTTATAAACACACACACACAATAATGATAATAATAATAAAAAAATCRGCAAGAGACTTTTTTTTCCCAGCGAGTTTTTTCAAAAATAACTTTCCGCCTTGTTTACATATCCTAATCCCTTAGATATAGCAGGCGGTGCAGTTGTGGTTTAGTGTGTCTGTGCTGGCGGATGCATCTAATGAGCGATCCTTCCCTTCCAGCACTCCCAGTATCAAACGTCTCCTTCCACTCCAGTCGTTTACCCGGGGACTGATTCTCTATGAAGTCAAAGCTGCTGCTTGTTCCAGAGCTTCGGCTTCAAACACCGATGTGCCTTCTGGGGCTGCCCACATATCTGCTCTCTTCCTTTTCCTCCCYATCTCCCCCTCTCTTCTTCTTTTTCCTCTACAGTTTTTTCTCCTCTTTTCAAGTCTTCCCAAGCGTCTTTGTCTTCTCCCGCTTTCTGCTTTCAAGTCAAGACAGGTGGGAGCAAACAGCCTGGCAGTTTTCCTCTCCTTTATATCCTCTTTCTTGTTTTCTTTCTCCTCTGTCGCTTGCTTTCTATCTCTGTGTTTTTCCAAATTGAGCTGGAAGAAGCCCTTGATCTACCATTTTGAAGGGGGGAAGCAAGCTACAGATAAACATAAAAACAAAGCCTTATGAATGCAGTCTGCTATATGTCCAAGTAAACAACTCTCTAATTAAATCAGTCAACCTGAATCAAACACTGACAATCTGACGTTGCCACAAATGTGACTTATCTTGCTTTTAGAAATGCTTTCAGAATATCAGTAAACCAACAGAAAACTATTTCTTTAACTTTTAGTACATCTTTCGACTTTCATAGCGATCAACAAAACTGCATCTATTTTAATTTTAACTAAACCTTATCTTGTATAAGCAGAAACATAAAGGTTTCTGTGGTAATTTCTCAGAGGAGGACTAGGAGAAAAGGTTTATTTTAAGACATCTTGCTGTTCTTTTAAACAGTATTTTTAAAAACTGTGATGAAAACAAAAAAACTTAAAACGTTAATTTTTCTGCTCATCAGGAAGCAACAAGCAAATTGAGATTATCTATCAGCTGTTAAGCATTTTTTTTCTAAATAATATTGCATCGTGGATTATTGGTTGTTATAGAGATGTTTTTTGTAGTGTTGAATTACACGATTTTCCACTGATGATGTAATTTAGCATCAGTGAGTTATTTTATCACTTTGATTCACATTCTTCATGTTTTCAAAAAGAAAACGGCAAATATTAGTTGCTCTGCTTTAATTCATAGACAACACAGTGAACGCTGCATTATTCTACATTGATGCTAATAAATAAAACAGTGCTATAATTTAAGTTACTTCTATTCACCCTGGTGATGTGCTAAAGCCAAAGTGATTCATACTCTTGTTTTACTAATTTAACACTTATTCTTTATGCAAAAAGTAACTTTGGATATCACAGGTGAGGAATGGTGTAATCATTTTACTCTGCAAAAAGTTAGCCTCAGCAACAACACTTCATTAAATATGAAAGTTGAAAATGGAATTTTTCTTCATTTTTGGTAAGCCATCTGTTAATGGATTCATATTTTCTTATTTAATAAGTAAGTTAAACCAGGGTTACATTTACACTGCAGGCAAAACTGACACAAATCTGATATTTTGCCCATAAGCAACCCATAATGTGTTTTTGTTTGTTTTTTTAATGATTTGACAAATTTGATATTTTCAAATCGGACACAGATCTTTTCAACTCATTCTCACTCCCAACTAGTCACATATTAACGCTTGGTCCAGGTTCCCTCCGCGTCTCTACGTTTTGACGCATCGGGAAATTTGCGCCAGTTATTGACGAGATGAGAACAAGGAGGTGGAGCCTGTCGTATTTTTTGAAAAGTGTAGAAAATGCATGACAACTACGTAACCATCTCAAACCCTAAATTTAACTTCTRTTAAAGGGGCAATATCATGTAAAATCATTTTTTTGAGTTTTTTATCATGTTATAATGTTATACTCTCATAAAAAAAGATGCCCAAAGCCTTGCTTTGACTCATTCATGCATGTTTGAGAAATCCTGCAGCGTTTTTAGGAAGCCATGCTGAGGAGCAAAACGACAGGTGGGGACTGGAAATGCCTTTTGGTACCAGGAATGCCTCTGGGACGTGTCTTTAAGCCAAACTTCCTCATGGCAGAGCGCACCCCCCCATACACACACCCCACCCATGACTCCTGCAGGCTCTCAGGTGAAAGTGAAACTTAACTGTCTGCTRWGCTCTCAACATTAGTTCTCACTCAGTGAAGCTCTTTTCAGATTAAAAATACCTTTGAGGAAATGTATTTTCAGATGCCAAGTAAACTGCATCATGGCAGCCCCCCCACCCCCCCGGCACCGAAATGGGCGAGACGAATCTAAGGTGGTTCTTAAAGAGACAGAGGCCAATTTCAAGACATTTAGAAGAGGATGTGATGAGAAGATAAGTTTGTTTTTTATTTAAACATAAAAACAGCATTTTAGTAACAGCTAAAGGTGACATAAATACTTTATTATGGTATAGTATTTAAATGTATGCCAGAGAAACACGTAATATTGGCCCTCTGTACATCATATCCCTGACCTTCCATCCATCCATCCATTTTCTGTACACGCTTCTTCCTTTTCAGGGTTGCGTGGGTCACTGGTGCCCATATCCAGCAGTCACAGTGCGAGGGGCGGGGTACACCCTGGACAGGTCGCAAGTCCTATCCCTTACCTCACTACCTAAAATTAACCAGTAATCCTGATCGCTAATATTAACCATGGACCCCGACCCATAGAACCCGGAAAAGCATGAGTCAAAGCCAGATGAGTGAACCTGGACCAAGAGTCAATAAGTGACGACTCATCACATTTTGACGCATGGTCCAGGTTCCTTCTGGTCTTTTACATAAGATCACATTGAAATGATAACTTTAACGATGACTGACAGACAGACAGACAGACAGACAGACAGACAGACAGACAGACAGACAGACAGACAGACATCAGATCTGAGCAAAAAGTTCTAATTGAGCATTAACTTGCAGTGTGAATGCAGTTTATGAGACTGAATTTCTAGCTGAGAAATGCTGCAAAACCTTCAGTCATGTTTTTTTATTAAGAAAGCAATGTTCTTCATAAAATGACCAACGTCTAGTTTTAGAAAATACTCTGTGCTCACCAAATTACACACAAGTTGCTTCATTCTGCCTCATTTGCATGAAATCCCACTCTGCACCCCTCCCCTCTACCTGCCAAGAAAACAGCAAACTGAAAAGCAAAAAAACACATTTCAAGGTCAGAAACTGRAGCAGCATGTGGCCGCATGGCTCATCTTAAGTCTTTGCAGGACTACAAACAGACAGCAGAAGCTTTTAAATTTGACTTTTTAAAGTGAGAATAAAACAGGGACAGATAAATAAATAATTTCTGCATTTTCAACCGTATATTTTTGTTCCGGGCAAAGCTGAGAAGTCTTTTTTCCCCCCTCCAAATGTATTTTGGCCATAAAAAGAAACTCTGAATTGGCCTCCATTTAATAATAAAACAATCTAAAAAAAAAAACTATAATTGAACAGTGAGTGGTCAAAGAGCAGAATCGGTCCTCCAGGAGGGCCAAGTTAATTTATGAGTAAAAATCCTATTACTACGTATCTTGTGGCACAAAGCCATTAGAAAAAAAACTGAGGGAAGAAAGCTCAATTTAAAATGAAATGCAGTTTGCGAGGGGCTAAAAAAAAGCTTTCACTCCTTTTTTCATTGCTGCTTGTGAATCCCTTAATTACTCCCTTCCCCAAAAAAATTCATCCCAATCGCAAAGCTAATTTTGGCCTCCAGTTGGTGTTTTTACTTYTCCAATAGTTGAGGCTCAATACAAAGAGACCTAATATAGCAGGCAGAGGTCTGACTAACTAACCTTTGTTGGCTTCACGCTTCCTCRCAAGCCGCTGTGACGAGCCGTGTGTGTGAAACACGAGGAGAAAAAGAGCAGGAGATGTAGCAGCATGCTCTCCAAAAAAACGTGTGAGAGAYGCGAAAACGACAGCTTGCATGAAAATCCCTCCATTTGCGACGGTGCGAGTGTGTGTATTTGAGCCTGGTGCATTATGTTGTGGCATGTTTCTGAGTGTACACAACTGCCAAAATGTCATTCCAGTAACACAACGATCATCAAAGCCTGTGCGATCTATCCTAAAGACCATCTAGTGATATTCATAAAGAGCATAGCAGATAACAGCCTTGTCATGTTAGCTTCTCTATAATCCAGACGCCTTGCCTTTCATCTCTACCAGTGTGTGTGTGTGTTTGTGTGCGCGTTTGTGTGGTTGAAACAGAGAGCTACAGAGAGAAGATCATATATGCTCCTGTTGTTAAAGCTCTTCTTGGAGATCAGAGTAATGTCAGAAAAACTTGTGTACTGGCAGGTGACAACCCAGAACATAGGCTAGGATATCATTACTAAAACAGATTCACATGTGTACACACTGTAGCACACACCCAGTTTCAGCAAGCACACACACACACAGGCGTGTACACAGTGTTTCCCTCCAGACAGGTGTAAGAAAGTCAGTGGAGGTATTTGAGCTGTTGTAGCTCAGCCAGCAACAGCCTCCGTCTAATTACCTCTGGGACGCCAACATCATGCCAGCAGCAAAGCCAGGTGTGTGCACGTGTGNATTCATAAAGAGCATAGCAGATAACAGCCTTGTCATGTTAGCTTCTCTATAATCCAGACGCCTTGCCTTTCATCTCTACCAGTGTGTGTGTGTGTGTGTGTGTGTGTGTGTGTGTGTGTGTGTGTGTGTGTGTGTGTGTGTGTGTGTGTGTACACAGACCCAAACAGAGTTTTGACTGAGCGCTGGTCTCTGCAGGCACSCCGAATCGAAACGTATTTTGGAAAAGAAATGTTATTAAAAATCCTGATCAATATTTCACAAATCAAGGCAGATTTCCCTGCTAGCAGGTCGTCCGTACAATCCCCACTCAAACTGATAAAAGAGAGAACAAACAAATCCTTCACGTTTTATGGACGCTGAAAACATTTGAGGGTCACATTGAAAGATGATGAAACAAGAGTAGTTTAGCTTTTTGCTTCCATCAGATGTGACAACGTATGAAGTTTCTTTAGGTGAGCATAAAACAAAAACATAACTATATTTCTTGATGAAAAGTATTGACTTCATCAAGCTTTCCAACCCAGTATCACCAAATGTTTCCAGTTTTTTTTTTTCTGGTCAATAACAACAACTACATTGTGTCACATGTATCAATAAATTAGCTTAGTAAAAAAAAAGTTATTTCAGACAAATGGTGCCGTTTTAAATTTATRTATTGTTTTCAATCTAGATGGACCTGGACAGCCAGAAATACTGAAAGATTCTTTATTCTCATGTTGATTTTTGTTGTCAAATCCAAATGCTTTGAGCGAATGACAAAAATAAAGAGATTTTCCTTCCTGTTCCAGTAGTTTTCAAACAGGACTGTATTTGCATCTGAATTTAAGAAATGCTGAGAAAATGTCCAACAAAATATTTCCACAGCAAATAAAAACATGCTCTGGGTGTGTTTTTTTTTAAGTGGGGGTGTTATGCAAAAATCAACATTTTTTATGTTATAACATCATTCCCTCATCAAAAACATACCGAGTGTTGCTTTGACTCATTTAAGCATGTTTGAGAAACCCTTGAATCTCCTGTGGTAGCCATGTGGAGCTGCCTAAATGYTTGCTGGTACAAAGCACCGCCTATTTGTACATAGCTCCTCCCAGGAGCTCAGTCTGGCTAATTTCAAGGTGTTTAGATAGGCTGTGATGCAAAGCCAGATTTATTACTTATATATACAACATTTTTTACAACAATTGAAGATAACATAGTTGCTTGATTGTGGTATGGAACTGAGCTATGTGCCTGGAAATAATACCCCCATCCCTCCTTTAATCAGTATCACAGTTGGTTGAAGGTTTTACTCCATTTGTACAAACAGGCTCTTATATGAGGGTTTCTTTAAAAGTAGCAAATACAGCAACATGGCTGAACAGAAACAACAACAAAAAAAAAGATTATCAATAAAAAATACAAGGACAAGAAGCATCAGAACATCACACAGTTTGATTTCCCAAGAGCTTAAAAGGAGGTGTCGAAATGCAAGACAGATGTTCAGGAAAAAAAACATAAAAAGCTCACAAGGTTACAGCTTTGGTGTGTTTCTATCTGGTTTTTAGTGTGTTTCATATCTACTGCTTCATGTCCACATTTGTGTATTGCTGCCTGATTCAGCGTTTCCATGAGAAATCAGCAGCAGCCTCCAGCTCAGTCCAATCAATAGCTTGTTACTGTGGCCTAATGTCTTTCACTGAGAGAGCTGACACACAGAGAGGAAGAGGATGAGCATCAGCGCTTATTTCTACCTCGACGTAAACGCAAGACCAGCAGACCACAGCAGGGATGGTAAAACATGTGCCCATGCTGAAGAGTTGCATTATAAAACATGCCAATTTCCAAGGTCCCCATTAAACAAATCACTCTTTTATAGCTTTACTCTGCTTCACTCTGACAGCACATAGTTATAAATAAAATAAAATAACACAGATGGGAGAAAAGAGACTATTAGTGTAAAGGAAGAGACCAAGCAGGAAATGAAAGTTTAGGATCTGTTGAGGTGAGCCTCATGGCTAAAATCTGTTTTAATAACTGGACTCTTCATTTTGAGGTGAGGTTAAACAGAGACGTTCCCTTCATGTTACATCTCTGACATTTATTATTTACATAAAACAAAAAGGAACAGCTTCAGGTCTTTGCTTTAATGACTAGTCATAAAAAAGTCAAAGGGCAGGTCATCCATTTTAACAACTTTCCACTGATCAATGCGTAATCGAGTAAAAGAGCACTACTGACACAAGGTTGCAGCGAGAAAGCACTGGATTGTTTTTAAAGTGAAGTCAGTTTTTAACCCTGAGCAGCAGATGCTGAGTGACTTTGTTGCTCTGACTTATGTTGAGTTCTTTAAAGTGACTGTGACACACATATCCTTCAAATACAAAAACATCTTTACATTTAAGAAACTCAGTGTAATACTCACAATTTTACCCATTTTGTCCTATAACTGGTAAATGTTCTTTTGAACTTGGTTCAGCCAAAGTGAAACAGGAAGTGACATCAAGAGAAAAGGAACTTCCTGGTCTTTGTTTATGTAAMCATTATTTGAACTCTGCTTCATCTCTCTGATAGTGACTCAGAATAATTTAAAGAAACATTCAGTTCTTCTCTACAGTCTGTGATGTTGGTTAGCACTGCTCTGTTAGCATGCAGACATCCCCCTTTTTCATCACTTCCTGTTACCTCATAGAACAGCTCATCTCAGCGAYGAGAAATTTTTATTGCAATATGTCATGTTATCTTTCAAAAAAAAATTCATATTTTTTAAAATAACTTGATGCCACATTCACTTTAGATAATATCTGGAAAATACATGGCCTCACTCTCTATCTCACAGAAGGTGAGCACTGAATGCCTGCAGGGGAATATGATGTCAGGCATTTAAGTAATATTGAAGTAATCGGTTTTCGTCTCGCATATTATACCGTTTAATCAAATGTAGGAGTGATTCTGTTCCACCTTTAACAAGCTGAATGCGCCGTTCACTGACCTTCCCTTGCAGCTGCATTCAGCCTTGTAGTTAGCGATGCACCACAGTTAGAGAAATAGATAAATTCTGAAAACAAGGCCCACTTCCAACAGTTGGATTTGTACTTTCACTTCTGCACACACACAGCACACCAACAACRGCACAGCATCCTTTTGTTTTAGACCTTTGTTTTGCCGTTGCTACATTTTCCCCGGCTGAGGGTTTTGAAAGTGATTACCGATGCAGTCCACTTCATTAGCATGAGAACAAAAACAGTGTGGAGAACACATTATCACTTCACAGGGAGAGACCAAGAGCTGTCCTCTCCCTTATTTACACAGTTRTGTTCGGACATTTTCTACCAGAGCTGCCACCGCCGTCTCAYGAGGAYAGAGTTTCCTGCAGGAGGAAAGCGGCGGAGCCAGGAGGTGAAGGAGGAGGAAAACAGCAACAGATAGACACACAGCGGAGCAGAGCAGAGCAGAGCAGAGCTAGAGTGTGTATTATAAACTCATTTGTGTGCAAAAGCAACAGCATGAATCAGTCGGAGCGAATATTCAGTTTATGAATCTAAAGCAGATTTTCAGTTGCTGTTTCACTCTTGCACAGCTAGAACTAGATTGTTGTGGACTAATAAGCCAGAACTTTAACATCACATGATTAATATTGTGAARGTGGGCTTTGGGTGGTCCTGTGAGCCGCAGGGTGAGACCAATTATCAGACTGCTTTTAGTTTATGATTCTGATGCAGCATCACACTAAGACTTGGTGAGTTTGGAGGTTCAGTCAAAGTCTCTGTTTTTTATATTCACTGAGGATTCAATGACACCAGTTTCTGATGCTGAGGGTGGATGATGAAGTACTGTGCAAAAATCTTGAGTCACCCCTCATTTATTTACATTCTGCATCCAAGGAGCCAACCCAGGATTTGAACTTTTAATTTTTTTATGTTTTTGCATTAACGTGTGCTTGATAAGCCTTGTAAAGTTGACATATCATGCTTTTAAATCCTTCTTTTTCACATTTAAACATTTCTGTTGTGGTCTAAATAAAATGGAACTTTGGTCTTAATTCCTCCTTATTGTAACTCCACAAACCCCACCCCTTTTATGAGTTGTGTCTCGGATCAACTCGTTTTGAGGCTGTCTCWTTAAATCCAAACGAGGCACTTCACACCCTACCYACCTCCAGCTTCCAGAGCGGTCCATTCTAGTTTGATAGAGGGGTTTAMGATAYAACAGCGCAGAAACATTTTATTTACAAATTAATTAAACAATGTCAACAACAGAAGACTTGTCCATCCAGCCTTACATGTTGGAGAGAGAAAAGAGTTTGTAAGTCCAGACCTTATTTGGCTGTKCAATCATAAATCATAAACTTAATAATTCAGAAAACAACTGAATGGGTTGAAAAAAATGATCCAAACAGAATRTARAGATATCTTTGCAGCATGAGGAGCGTCTTCAGKTTCACAATAAAATGCATTTAATGGCTAAAAAAAAACCTGGATTTTTACATGATATGCCATCTGTAAACCATTCGAGCATAAAGGGCTCTTAAAYGGATGAGATGAACCAGATTTCTGTCAACAAATATCAGACAAATTGAAGAACCAAGACAATTTGCCACTGATAACCTGTTACACAGGTATGTTTTGCTCCAATTTCTCAAGACAAACCAATGAAAAAACAAAGATATCAGCTCAACATACATAAAATATTTATTAGCTGAGACTTCATCATAGATGATCAAGTATAATATAGTGCATCTCTCAGATATATGTTAGGTATTTGCAGAATTCTTTTCCTCAAGGCTTAACTTTTATATACTGTTGATCTAATTTAGATGGTGTTTTTTTTAGACCAAACACTTTCGTCCTTCATTCGTTCACTTTTCTTATTCTTTAAGCTTTCGTTGGCCCAGCATACTGCCACTGTCAGGTATGAGGACTGTAAAGCATTTGAGCAACATAGAGCTAAAGAAAAATACTGAAACATATTCAAAATATCATTGACATCATTCAAAAATGGACTGAAACCATGTCTGACAGCTTGGAAGCAACRCCTAAAGTAGCCAGGGCTTGTTCAAAACTTTTGCCCAGTGCCATTTGTGCCCAAGTGACATTCATGTGATTGGAACATGTAAGTTTACATTCTAATAAAATTATTCATGACTAAKTTCCACTGATTCTCTCAGATAGAGATTAACCTGATAGATTTTTCTAATGAAATATATTAAAATAATCCATTTTATTTTACCATGAGTTCATGATGACACAGAAGCTTTCTAAACTACAACTGATCTTTCCGCCCATCCTTTTCTCTTCCCTCATTCTGCAGCCTGCAGGGAGGTGTGCCGGCAGACAGGAAAGAAATATAGAGCAAAGACAAATGAAGCACTCTAGAAAAAGCTATTTGGAGCTGGTTGACCTCAGGGTCATCTGGTTGGCTTGCTTCCTGGTTAAAGGGGATTGGTGGGAAATGGAAGCAGCACCTGTTAGCCAATCACAGCGTGGCGAGCAGAAATCAATGAAGTTCCACAGAAAATGTCAGCCGGGACTGACCTTTTGGAGACTGTAGCCTCCTGAGTCAGAGAGGAGTGGAGAAGAAGAGGCGGTGGGGGGAGGATGGAGGAGGAGGACAGGAAATAGGAGGGGATGAGGTCAAAAGGAAGGAACAGGACAGAGAAAACGAGATAGAAATGAGAAATGGGAGGGCTGAGGAGAAACTGGAAAGAGAAACTTAAAAAAAGAACAAATGGCAAATAGAAATAGTTAAATAAAGGTACAAAACTGGTAACTATGGTGAGATAAAAAGATTTTAAAATATCTAAAGAAATATGTTTTTTGAAACATGACAATAAAATGTTGAAATTGTTTAACACTGATTKATTTTATTTTTTTATGACGACTGTTAAGACAAAAAGAGGGAATAAATGTTCAAATTCAAACCTATATTTGGGCTTAAAACTAAAATAAGAAGATGTCTAAATGAAAAGTGCTTCTGTGTGATAATTATAACAACTATTACAAAATAAAGATGTAGGTTCATTTGCAGACAAATGTTAAGTCCTTCTGATGTGAAGCTTTGACATTTCTTCCGAAAATCTTGGCAGTATTAAGTTTGTAGAGAAATATGAGTGAAAATCATTACAGAACAAAAAAAAAATGTGGAAAAGAGGAAAAGAAAAGGACAGGTTGACCTTTATTGTCTCCACCCCTGCTGCTTCCTCATCTTAAACCAGCATCTGTGGACCCAGGAGGAGTGAGTCAGATTGAGAGAGATGAGGAACACATGCTCTGTATCCGGCCTGGAGAGGAGGCRAATATTTTAAGGTTTTACAGTCCAATTATCTCGTCTATATGTTGAGTTTGTTGGGTTTTTCCATCAAAGAACTTTTAAATCAAACATTTCATGCATCCAACTTGCTTTTGATTACATTTCCCTTTGTTTCTTCCTCTTTTTTTAAATATTTTTATAGCTGCCTGACTTCTATGCGGCACTTCTGRGACGTTGATCATGCTTGATTGTGCCGTGCAAAAGTCAGCTGTCATTATCGCCTAGTGAGCGCTAATCTGAAACTGCCATTTGCTACCAGTGTGTGACCTTTAGGTCTAAAGTTTCCCAAATGCTTTGTGCATAATTCGGCAAGTGTGCTTTTGTCTGTGCTCAAATGGAGGCACAAGTTCATTTTGTGCAGATTCATGGTCAGAAAAATATTCCACTAATTCACACAGAAATGAAACAAATACAAAAACTAATGCACATTTAGCTCAAAAAAGTCAGGAAATGTGTGTTTGGCAGATGATTTCTTTGTTGTAACAATGCTTCTTGGCAATGAATCTTATATCAGGGCCATTCAACTGRCGGCCCGCGGGCCACATCCGGCCTGCAAGTGACCAAAGTTCGGTCCACCAATTGGTTCATTCATCTGTTAAGGCCAAACCCCCAGTTTTCTACTTTAATTACTCTAAGTTATTTTAGCTAGACATAGACATGTTTGGTATATACAGAAACATCAGAATCTTGGCTACAAGCTGGTGAAAAACATTTGAATTAACACCAAGACCGTTAAAACTACAAGAAGTTGAAAATAAAACTAAGAAAGTGAAAATAAAATTGGTTTAAATAATTGGCAGGTCAGAGATGTCAAAATAATATTTGTGGTAAATAAGGGGTATAATGTGTTATTTTTGTTGTTTTATTATCATTACTTTTATTACACAGGGTTCTGTATGTTGTATTCATGATTAAATGCAGCAAAATAAACTATTTCAAAGGTAACAGATCTTTGTAATACTTGGTTTAATTACAGAATGACTTATTGCTGGATGTTCGGCCACTCAGCTGTTGGCCTGCAGTAACTGTGGCCCCCGAAGCAATTTAGTTGAATAGACCTATCTTATACTGTTAGAAAGCCTGCTAAATTCCTTTTTAAATGGTGCCACATTTGTAAGGAACATGCATTTGTGGGATGAGCAATAGAGTTGTAGGTTGTAAACATGAAAATTTTGCCAAAACCTTTCTGCCAAATAGTTTATTTGCTGTTGCTAATGACACTTGTTTTGAACTTCTGGTCRCCACAGGCGCTGCCAATCAGTCGATTTATTACCAAGAAGCATTGAAATACTCCTTACTTTTTTGTGATAAATTTARAATAATAATAAAAGACAAACAGAAAATGTTGATTCTAAAGTAAAAAKCAGGAGCTGCCTGAGTGTCCCATGACTAAATTCCCTGTGTGGAAAATGGATCATGTCAAAGTTTTCCTCTTCGGTCCAGAGCGCAAACGACAAGGTGAAAGGTCACCAAGGCCCTAAACTGTTCTGCACTTTCCCTCTGATGTCATCACRAGAACGCAGTCACGATCCAATTCTGTCCCTCCTTTTCCCCCGCCGACCTTGTCTCCTCCCTTCCWCTTCTCTTCTGTCCCAGGTTGTTTTTAATTGGGAAGCAGGTTGATGGGAGAAGGACGAGCGCTCCTCTAAGCCTGGCTGCTCTTTGATGAGGAAAGGAGAGAGCAGCAGCGGGTCTCTCTCCGTCTCTCCTTTTTCCATCTCAAACCATGCTGCCATACCCAACACACACTAGCAGCCATGCACACACTCTCCCTCACACACACACACACACACAAGAAGGCGTTTCTCTTTGAACTGAGCGCTGCAGTGTGTTCAAAGCAAAGACGAAGGCAAAAATACGGGGGTAGCGAGGGGAGAGAGAAGGACACTTCAAGGTGAATTTGATTTCCACTTTGTTTTAACCCACACACACACACACACACACACACACACACACACCAGATACTTTATTTGTGAGCTATTCTTTGTCTCATACATATTTATAATTTTTGTTCATAACAGAGGATCACCTTTAAACTTCTCTCTACTCCAAACACTCTGTTTGTAAAGTGTGTGTGTGTGTGTGTGTGTGTGTGTGTTTACAGAGTATGCATATTGAGTGTGTAGGAGCAGAATGACTCATGCAAAGTTGAATTAAACAGAATCCCACATTGCTGGGCAAAATAACACAACAGTACAACACGCTGCAGCTTTAATGGGGAGTGTGTGTGCGTGTRTGTGTGTGTGTGCATGCACATGTGTGTGTGTTTGTGCTTTGYGACCGGGTCCGGTCAATTAAAGCAATCAAGTCAAGTGCAATTCGCCCACCGTGTTGCATATTGATAAGGCTGGGATTACAACATGGCGATCGAGGCCATCATGCCAAACTACTCTGATCCCAGGATTCACTTTAACCACCAACGCCAACCAAAACCACCACGTAAACACTTTACACCACTCAGCTCGGCACACGCAGAAACAAAAACTGGCCTGACAGAATGACAAATACTGCCTTCTATCCAGAGCGAATGAAGAAATGACGAAGGGGGGGAGAAGAATCAACAGCTCATTAGACAGATAAAAACCTACTAAAGCCCTAAGGGTGAAAGAAAAGGGGGTGGGAACAAGAAATGAAAAAGAAGAGAGGGAAAAAGACTTGAAAGACGACAAATCATAACAGCTGTAACTCAATTCAGAAGCCCTTATAGAGACGGCTTTCTTCATCTCGGTCGGTCTTTCCCCATCGTTTTGTCGGCCTCTCTCGCTCTCCCTCTCTTCATGCCGGATTCTTGGTAATTTTTTCCCCGCCAACCAATAAGCCATTATGTGGCAGTAATATGATTGCTAATGGATGCACCAACCTGGGAGGAAGTACGAGGCGCGCCATTAGCCCAAATGCTATGCAAGACTTTCAAACTTTCTCAGACTGAGTGTGTGAGTGTGTTAGGATGTGTGTGTGTGTGTGCTTGTTTTGAATACAGAGTGAGGACCATTTGTGCTATAGTTACAATCAAAGTGAGGTCTTTGATGTAAAGTGAGGCAATGTCCTCACTTTGTTTGCAGCTCTGCTGTGCTTTACTAGTTAGGTTTAGAGGTATGGTGTGAATTAAGTTTTGGTTCAGGTTAGGGTTAACTATAGACCAGTAATGGTTAATTTTAGGGAAAATGTCTGGGTTAGGCATAAATACAATTACAATAATGAATGGAAGTCAATAAAATGTCCTCAGTTTGATGCAAATACAAGGATGTGTTTGTGTGTATGCATGTGTACTTGTTTCTGCTGCAGAGTGAGAACCGTCATTTGTTTTTAACCAACAGAGACTAGACAATAGACTAGTGATGGTTAGGGGAACTGTCTGGGTTGGGCATAAATGCATTTACAAAAATGAATGGAAGTTAGTGCTGCACAACAGAGAATGTTGTGATGACGATATCAGGTGTGATATGTCTTCTGTTTTCTTTCCTCACTTTCTAATCTTCACATCCTACTCTTTGTGACTTTTAGCATTTTTGCCAAAGTCAGTTGTGTCTGGTGTGAGCTTTAGCTGCTGTGAGACTGTCCTACTTGCTAAATATTGCATTAGCATGAAAAGTACCAAATCAAAACTTTCCAAATAAATAATGAACAATTACYGCACTCCAAGCAGTCCTTTATGATATGAATATTGCGCAYATTGATATTGTGATGACTATATATTTGCGATATCTAATGCATGAACAGAAAAGCTGTGATGTTTATAAACTGCTGCATGTTTTGTTGCCAGCAGTAGAATTGAAATCTCTGAATTTGAATGTTCCTTAAATCTCTGACGACACATTTTGGATATCTTTTTGCTGCACACATCCAAAAAGTGTTCATGTTTGTAATACTTTATTTCTGGGTTTTTTTGTTAGCGTTGTCCCCCTTTTGAGGTTTCATTTCCTGTTTCAGCTTTTCTTCTAACCTGCCAGTTAGCACACCTGCTCTCCGTTTGCCATCGTTTTGCTGCATTATGTATCGCTTTGGGTTTTCAGTTGCTACTRCCTACTTTCCTGTTTTACTACTACCTTGTGTAGTTTTAGTTGTTGATCTTGTTCAGTAAATTTCAGTGATTTGATAACCACTGATCTACTTTAAAATACTGAGTTACTGTGCTCAGGTAAGGCGAACTACCATTTTYAGGACTCTTGCTAAGTAAAATAATTAAAACAACTAAAACATTCTCATTTCATAAAGACACAACATTTTAAAACAATAAGAATCAATTATAAAAACCAAAATCTTACTCAGAACCCATTAATACATTTGCAAAAATTAGAGCTCATAAGAAATCCATTAAAACAAGAGGTTTTCTCTGAACAGAAGGGGTGTTGTTTCTTAATTTCCAATGTGGCACATTCGTCTAGAGATGAAGGCTTTATTTCAGCAAAACAAAAGACTAAATGCACACAAACACACGCTGCTGGCAAAGGGAAATTGTCATGCTTCTTGGAGGTCACAGGTTGCTGATATTTGCAGAGAGAACAGTCACACATTCGCGGAGAAAGAGGATTTGTTAAAGCATTTGGCCAACT
Source organism: Austrofundulus limnaeus (assembly GCF_001266775.1). NCBI lineage: Eukaryota > Metazoa > Chordata > Actinopteri > Cyprinodontiformes > Rivulidae > Austrofundulus > Austrofundulus limnaeus. The sequence continues at coordinate 4,044,518 of NW_013952404.1, read as the reverse complement.
CGGACAGATGGTCCTACGCTTTCATAAGAGCAGTGTGACGAAAAAAAAAAAAGCTGGACATCGGTGACCCTCGTGGCGTGTGTGCTTATGCATGTATGACAGTGTTACAAAGGCAAATGTTACGCAAGTATTGTTTCAGTCACACTGCAACCCACTGCCAAGCCCTGACAGTAATTGGCTGGCAGAAAAGTAAACAAAGGAAGTGGCACTGAACAACAGGCATCAGTCGGGGCTGAATGCCACGAGGACAAAAATCTTCTACACTTCAGCGCCTCTTTGTTTCTCGGTTTCTCTCGCAGTCAAAGGTTCCTCTTCCTCCTAACAAACAGCAAAGCTTTCTTCTTCTCGTGCACTGCCGTTTCACARCTTTTTCCTGTCCCTCTTACCTCGCCTTTTGCCCTTTTACATCTATTATCATAGCAAACTTGTCCAAGCAAAGACAAGCTCCCCCACACACTAACCCGCATAAATCCAGAGCAGTGAAGTGAGCAGTCGCACCTTAGATATCAAGCACATACTGCTGGGACTAACACTTTGTAACATAAGCAATTAACACACTGTTGAACTGGCCTTGACATGAGCTGAGAGATCAATTACATACACAGAGCAAAAGATCCTGCGCACACATACACAAGGGCGTAAAAAAACCTGCTTTGACGCACACACACACATGCAAAAAATATTCTGGCCGCCAGAGTCTTGTTGCYTGTGTCTATAAAGCCCTGAGCACCGTATCGACAACTGTAATAACTGTGGCTGGCAGGAGAGAGCAGATTACAGCAGCAATAATAGGGCCTAAACACACACATGTACACACACAAATACACACACGCGCACACAAAACATAAATCTCCTTTCTCTCTGTGTCCAAAACCCTTTTTCTTTCCATCACAATACAGTTACACACGCTTCTATTACCCGTGACGTAACATTTTGTAATAAATATGGGATAGAGTGCAAAATATACTGTGTGGCATTTTAGGTTGTCTGCTATAAAAATAGGATTAATTCAAAATAATGAATGAAAGTTATTTAATCGGTGCCTTTGCAGAGGAAACAAGCTAACTCTGAGATGACTGACAGGTGAGTGTTGTTGTTTCCATTCTTAACCCGACACGTCACCTGACTCCATAACCGAAAGAAGGAAAAGACGGAACAGTCTGAGAACCGGGCGGTCCAGGAATGAGGCAGTCAGCCGATCACTGAGGGTCCACGACAGCAGCCAAGGCCACAGGTGGGAGATGAAAGTGGGCCGTACTGGAGCGAAGGAAACAAACTGTGATTGGGGTCAAAACTATACGTCGCTCGGACYAAGGAGAAGAAATAGAGTGGAGCGAACAAAAGTATTATAAAAATYAAGTTTAAAGTTGCATTCAGAGACAYCAGAACAAAAATACTTTTTAAATATGACAAAAAGCCATTCTCACACCTCAGTCCTTTTATTCCTGCAACTCCCGCAGTTATCTCTATCAYGCTGTCTCGTTTCTGCATCGTTCCCACACGTCTCCCATATACAGCCCTCCTCTCTGCACCTCTTCTGTTCCCTCTCTATAGGCCCCGAACCAAGGAGAAGCAATTTGCAGCAGCAATCCAGCGCTAATTCTCGCTCAGCGTTCATGAAAAATGTATAGCAGCAGCCTGACTGTAGGGAGATGCAGATTGGTGCTGGGCCCTCAGCAAGTGCCTGGCTCTGCATTAATGGAACCTTATTTTCGTCTCTCCATCCTTCTCCTGCATACACCTCGTCCTGTTCCTTGCAATCTCCACCCATGCTTGTACCTATAAATAAGTGCTTCTTTTATGGCTATCACATGATCTGATTTAAAAAAAAACTACAAAATTCAGAACTCTGCAGCGCATTAGCGGCTTAAACAACCCAAACGCTGCTATCTGCAATCTAAACAACTCTGCACGATGATTTGTGTGCCTGAGTGTGTTTGCGTGTGTGGATTTGCCTGTGAGCACAGTGTGCAGCCAGCAAAACCTTCTCAAAGATAATAGGAGGAGAGAAAGAAAAAAAAACTTTATCTTAATCTTTAAAAGGCTCGACATGATGCTCGAGTCCAGCTGTGAAATGTGTCGTGTGTGTGTGTGTGTGTGTGTGTGTGCGTGGAAGCTCTTTTAACTTGAACTCAGATAGGTTTGTTGTGTGCGTGTCTGTGTGGTGCATGCGTGTGTAAAAAAATCTTATGAGAGTAGATTAATAACAGCACTGTAACGCTATCAGGACAAGTCACAGTGTGTATCGTGCATAATAAACCTCCCAGAGAGTTTACATACATACACACACATCTTGTCACTATAGCAACGCAGGCGATGCTGTTGCCCTTAACTTCAAAGTCAGATGTAGCTTCCACCTCCCAACAGCCAGAGGGAGCCACAGTGATGACAGATTCCTCCTCCATCCCTCTATTTTCATTTGTTTACTTTTTTCTCCTCCTTTTCCCGAGCCGCCCCTCCCTCATCCGCTCACTGCGAGTCCAGGCATCCAGGAACCAGATGCAAAAATAGACCCAGATCTGTGGATGACTTGAGGCTTGTGAAGCAGGGAGTGAAAGAGGAAGAGGGGGAAGCTGGAAAAATTAAAAGAGCTAAATAAAAGGATATAAAACAGCAGCTTTCTACCAGTTGCCTCTGCTGAAGCAAAACTCTAAATAATTAAAAGAAAATGCAAACTGACAGGGAAAAACTATTTTTTATTTTCCTAATTTTTTGTTCATTTTGGGCAAAATGCTGCAATTATTGAAAGGAGTTTAATATTAGTGACAGAAAAATCACCATTTATTGTGAAAGTGGTGCCAGACGTGTGTATCTGTACTAACTGTTGGACAAAAAGAAATACATCAGGTGTCGTTTTAATCTTGTTTTATCACAATAAGATTTTTAAAGGGGCAATATCATGTAAAATCAACTTTTTTGAGTTTTATATCATGTTATAATGTTATACTCAAAATAAAAACATGCCCAAAGCCTTGCTCTGACTCTTTCATGCATGTTTGAGAAATCCTGCAGTGTTTTTAGGAAGCCATGCTGAGGAGCAAAACGGCAGGTGGGGACCAGAAACGTCCCTGGGACGTGTCTTTAAGTCAAGCTTCCTCATCACGGAACACACCTCCCCTCCCCACACTCCCCGCCCTTGACTCCTGCAGCCTCTTGGGTGAAAGTGAAACCTAACTGTCTGCTGAGCTTTCAACATTAGTTCTCACTCAATGAAGCTCTTTTCAGATTAAAAATACCTTTGCGGAAATGTATTTTCAGATGCCAAGTAAACTGAATCATAGCAGCCCCCCCCCTCACCTCGCGAGCGCGACCCCCACCCCCTCCCCCAAACACACGCACCGAAACGGGCAAAACGGAAGCAGAAGGTGGTTCTTAAAGAGACAGATGCCAATTTCAAGGCGTTTAGAAGAGGAAGT
>NW_013952404.1:4033399-4041092 GCF_001266775.1 Austrofundulus limnaeus | reverse complement strand
CAGTTAGATTTCACTTTCAGTTTCACCCGAGAGCCTGCAGGAGTCATTGGCGGGGTGTGTGGGGAGGGGGTGCTCTGTCATGAAGTTCGGCTTAAAGACACGTCCCAGAGGTGTTTCTGGTCCCCACCTGTCGTTTTGCTCCTGAGCGTGTCTTCCTAAAAATGCTGCAGGATTTCTCAAACATGCATGAATGAGTCAGAGCAAGGCTTTGGGCATGTTTTTTATGAGAGTATAACATTATAACATGATATAAAACTCAAAAACGTTGATTTTACATGATATTGCTCCTTTAATTTTCATCATCACAAAAGTCAAATTCCTCTTTTCGCCGCACTTATTTTGGCCCCAGCTTTGTCTTAGCTTGTCCTCTTTTTCTCCTCCACACCTCTCACAGCTCTCCTTCTAACTCATCATATTCCTCATTCCTCCCACCTCCACTTCTCCATCTTCATCCCTTCCTCCAGCTTGATTCTTTTCATCAGCAACACATTCATATTCCTCTCTCCCCATCCTTCCCYGTCTCCACTGCTCTTCCCATGATTACCAAATGAATTAGTCACCCCCCCTTTCCCCCTGCACCTTGGCAGATGCACATCTCTGCAAAATCTCATGCTAATTCCATTAATATTCATTAAAAATTAAGCTTAATTGCATGTCTTTAGGAGAGAACCCCGTCCTCCCGCAGCACATGCTATTTCACCTTAGCTGTACCTTGAACACAGAGCGTCCACCTTGTGCCACGTTACATTAAGGGCAGAGAGCCTCTGCTGTTTGTGTGGGGAAATATACACATTTTTAAATACACATGCATAATTAAATGTGCAGGGTCAAGTCTTTGGAACAAGACACTGTTTAAAAAGCRATGCACTTTGTTTCTGCCAGCCTATTTTTGAGACAATGCTCCAATTTCTGCCAGTAATTAAAAATAAAGAGATATTTTTTTAATCAAACTTGAATTTGGCTGAGCTGTTAAAGAGGGAAATGTGTAAAAAGATTGTACTAAAAACACATAATAGATATACAAAAAGCTTGAGAGAGAAGGCGGGGGAGCGGGGCATCCATATGCATCACCCCACGTTTTACATACGTGCTCATCGGCACGTCTGGATGTGCGCACACACAGACGAAGCCTAATTAAAACAGCAGTCAGGATGTGAGGAAAGCAGGTTTGAACTCTTTTGTTATTACAGAAAAATCAGAGACTTTTGAACACAAGTGCATCTTTCTTTTCTACTTTATTTTATGTTTCGAACATTTCGAAAGCATTTGCCCCTGTTCCTCAATGTAACTGAGAAAGGTGACCATTAGAATGGAAATGTGCATGAAAGGACGCCTGTATGTGTATATAACACTGAGCAGTCGGTGTGTATGTGTGTGTGTGTGTGTGTTTCCAGCCTATCTTAATAGGTCCATTTGTAGCAGGGCCTGTTCTAGTGCTGTGTCCTTCAGATTGGATTCTATCTCAGCAATCCCCCTGACCTTTAGCACAAAGAGACTACAAGAAAGGACCAGAGCTCTGCCACAGGATACACACACACACACACACACACCATTTGTGTGCACGCATGGCCAAAAGTAAGCCTTCATTGCAGCCAATATATAAAAAAAAGAAAAACACACACACACACCCTCCGATCCAGCCACACACCAATTTGTGTGCAGGCCTTCCCTCAGGGATGATGTCAGATGGAGCTAATAGTGTTAGCTGCAGATGCCACTGCCAGGCCTTTTGTTTTTATTCTTCAACGCAAGCAAATCAAATAAAAAGGCAGCCTTTGTGCTTCACTCACTTCACACACACACTTTGAAAGTCTCTGTCACCACCGAAGCGTCCGCTCATTCACTTAAACAGCATTTGGCACAACGTTAAAGAGGACATTCACCCAAAACGGGARTACACCCACATGACTTCTGTACTGAGGCGCGACAGCAATGTGTTGGCATGCTCGACTTTGACCGTGACTTTTTTTTTGGTACTTTTTCTTTCAGGAACAAATGTAGCGGCATTTCCTAACAAATGGCAGCTAAATGAGGCCCCTAGGGTGCTGCGCCGCTAACTACCCCCCCACCCCACCCCACACACACTTTTTTTCCTGAGCCATTATGATTGTCCTAACAGTTCCAAAAACACCTCTCTCATTCTTGTTCATTTGCATTTGAATTGCTACTCCGCTGCACAAAAACAAACATAAATCAAAAAAGGGAAAAAAGAGATGAGAAAAAAAAACTGTGGCGGATTCTGGCCGAGCAATTAGCGAGTGTCAGTCAATGTAAAGGTAAAAAAAAAAAAAAAACACTAAAATGAAAACATCATCTCGCACACACACAGACACACAATCAGGTAGCCATGCAGAATAAAAAAACAAACTGACATACTGTATACAGTTTGTGTACAAATACGTTTCTTTTTCTTTTTCGGTTTCGTCGTTCAGTTTTGGTCGAGAAAAAAACTCATCAAGCTTAAGTGCTCGTCTGCAGCGGCCAATCAGAGCGGAGCAGACGTAGGGTTGCCGTGGCGATACGCAGGGACATTTAGAGGACTCCGATAAACTCTGCCATTTAAAAGGTTATGACAATTAACGCGGCTCTCCACAAATTACCACTGCCAGACCTTTACCCACGGACGTCTCTCTCCCTCTTATCACCTCGCACCCAGCCTCGCTCCGTCTCTCTGCCTCCTCCTCGCTATCTCGCCACATGCCCTCCATTCTCACAGCCTCTCCTTCCTCGCCCCCTACGCCTCCTTCCCTCCGTCCACCCGCCTTCCAAGCCCGCAGCACTTTTATTATCCCTTTAATTAACAGACTTCTTCACTTAATATTCAAATGCTGACCAATTATGACATTGAACTTTGGGTGTGCCACCCACACACGCACAATCCGTGCCCTCAGCACGCACACACCTTTGTTTCAACCCACACAAAGTCCTGTCGACTGTCTCCTCACACACGCTTCTTCCTGTTTCTCATTTCCTCTGTTTTGTCTCCTCAGCCTCCCCGCCATCGCCAAGGTGGGCTCCCATTTCCGTGTGATTGAAAGCGTGTGTGCGTGAGGAGGCAGCGGCCGTGGTGGCTGAGGCAGCAAAGCAAGTGCGCGGCGGAGGGGTAATAAAGCCAGCGGGGTGGGCCGTGGAAAGGCGCGATGGCCTTTTAATTAACCTGGTGTGATTAAAAGCGGGGGTTGTGGAGGGTGAGGAAAAGGGCCTGCTGCTGCAGCTGGCTGGGGGCTGAGAGGTGACAGACAGGAAATAGGAAATAAAACTGGAAATAATGAACGTTGCAGAAGCCAACTCATGTGCCTGGGTGTGGGGATCCTATAGCTTTATAAACCTTTATTAGTAGAAGAGTTAAACAAGAATTATAAAGTGTAAAAAAACAGTTTAATTCAATGGTATTATTCATTTTATTCCTGGTGGTGCTGCTATAGGACAAGGATTGTGTCTTTCTGGTCTGTGGTCAATACAATAAATATTTTCATTCTCTGACAAAAAAATAAAATCTGATTCCTTAAAGGGATAATATGTAAAATCAACTTTTTTCAGCTTTATATTATGTTATCCCCTCATCAAAAACATACACAGAGTCTAGCTTTGACTCATTCATGCATGTTTGAGAAATCCTGTACTGTCCAGAGGCAGCCATGCAGGGATGAGAAAACTGTCCCAAATGTCAATGTAAACTTGTGCATTGATAGAAGAATTAACCACAGTCATCTCCCCAGTGCCTTTGCCTGACATGCAGCCTCATGTCATCAAGGACTGTGGAAATTTGGTTGTTTTCTTCAGGCAGTTCTCTTCATAAATCTCAGTGGAACGGCACCAAACAAAAGTTCCAGCATCATCACCTTGTCCAATGCAGATTCTTGACTCATCACTGAAGATAACTTTCATCCAGTCATCTACAGTCCATGATTGCCTCTCCTTAGCCCATTGCAGTCTTGTTCTTTTTTGTTTAGGTGTCAATGATGGTTTTCTTTTGGCTTTCCTGTATTGAAATCCCATTTCCTTTAGGCAATTTCTTAAGGTTCAATCACATACATTGGCTCCAGCTTCCTCCCATTTATGCTTCATCTGTTTAGTTGTACTTTTTCAGTTTTCAAGACAAATGGCCTTAAGTTGTTTGTTTTGACACTTTGATGTCTTTCTTGGTCTACCAGTACACTTGGCTTTAACAACCATTCCATGCTGTTTGTATTTGGTCCATATCTTGGATACAGCTGACTGATCAGCCCACGTCTTTAGCAACTATGTGTGAAGAGTTACCTTCTTCAATAAGTTTCACAATCCTCTCTTTTGTTTCAAAGACATTTCTCTTGTTGGAGCCATGGTTCTTGCCACTCCACTTGGTCCAGCAGCCCTCCAAGGTGTCATGACTGCAGGTGTTTTTAACTGCAGACTAACGAGCAGATCCAATCTGAGGCAGGTGTCCATTTAGGGAAAGGAAATTGACTGGGTGTGTCCTTATTTTCTACCTCCAATTTGAGTGATTCCATACTTTTTCCTCAGAATTGAGTGATTCCATATTTTCCCCGTGCTTGGTCAATAAAAGCAACATTCACTGACTTCCACAATGTTTTCTCTTCATTTATTTGAGTGTTCCTAAAAAGCCAACAAGTAGCACTTTGGAGTGACCTTATTATTGTACCATGTTTTTGATCTGAGTTTGTTTTACAGAATGAAATGTCTGAATGAGTGCTCATCCAAGACTGGTGATTCCATACTTTTTGCCAGGGGTTGTAAAAGAAGTGGAACTGCAATGCTTTGGTCTGAGTTCCTCCTTATTGTAATTCCACAAACCCCTCTTTCACAGCTTTACTGAGGTGCGTCTCCAGCTTCCATTCTGGTTTGATAGAGGGTTTTAGGGCTATATAACTGCGCAGAAACGTTTTATTTGCAAATTAATAAAAGATGTCAACAATGGAAGACTTGTCCATCCAGTCTTACATGTTCGAGCCAGAGTCTGAACAAGAGCAAAAAGAAAATAAAGACCACCAGATTGTAGCTGGGAAGTTCAGACCTTGTTTAACAGTTTTGTTGCAATTAATTTGATGCAGTAGTTTAGAAAATGCAATAAAAAGCTAAACCTGAATAGGTTGAAAACAGAATATAAAGATATCTACGCAGCACCAGGAAACTAAATTAAACTTTTCTGCACTCCTAGAGACTCCAAGTACACACAACATAATGTTTTAATGACTAAAAAAGTGGATTTTACATGAAATGTTCCCTTTAAAAATATGACAGCAGAATTCATAATGATGCATTAAAAGGTTAGATAGTTTCCAGTTAAAAACCAAGAAAGCAGCTGTAGGTTTTCAAGCTAAACCAAGCAGAAAGCATTTTGAAGAGGCTTTTCAAGGAGTTTTACATACAAAAATGCAACAAAAATTACTTAAATTTAAAATCTTGACCTGCCAGCTTCAAAGAATGCCCTGCTGTCTGCTGACCCAAGTGGAAACTGTGCATGTTGCAGCATCTGACCCCAGTGAATCAGATTCTGTCCATGTAGTTCCCTGTAAAGTGAGCATGTCTCCTCCAATCAGCACAGAGTTCATCTACCCTAAAGCACCGGTCCCCAGAGCCTGCTCTCAGACAGGAAGAGGAAATAGTAAAAGTCAATAGAGGAAACGGGATCAGTTTCACACCGAAGAGTGGAGAGGTACGATTTAGTATGAGGAGTGAATCTCATGAGGATTCACTTCCTTTTCTCAAAGGCAGGCAGTCAAATTCAAACACCTCCGCTCACTCCAACAGTCCATAATATATATATATATATATCTACACTGTGGCGTTTAAATAACACTAAAACAAGGCACAGCTAAATTCTGTTAAATGTTATTACTCTATAAACATCAGTTTAACACACCGTTTCTTGGTGAAAATTAAATGGAGTGTGCTCCAAGGAAAAGCTGATCAAAGGCAGAAACATGTTCTCACAACATTATGAGTTTAGGTCTGGCAGTGGGCCAGTGTTGCTTTCTACCTTCCAGCCTCACTCTGTTCTGTCACAGTCGGCCGTATACCTCCTCATAAAGCAAATACACCATAAAATACTATCTCTAAATTCTTGCAATTATAGCTCTTTTTATTCTAGCTTTTATGAGAGATCTAGAAAGTCACACAAAATCATGGACTCCATCTGCTACACATCAAGTGTTATATAAAGAGTAATAGATTTTATTGTTACGACTGATTTACTGTAACTAAAAATAATCTAAAGCAAAATGGCCATGATGTTTTCAGAGTATCTTTACCATTTTATCAAGATGAGATATACACATTCACTTATAAATGTGTCCATTATTTTTTATTTTTCAGCAGTGGAAAATAACCTGTTCATAAAAAAAATAAACGTGTAAGTCAGAAAACYGGTCATCAGTTCAAAAATTTGTTTTTCTCAACGATAAAAGTTATTTCATATCTACCAGAAAACCATCCACCTCTTTGAAAGTGTCTCTCTCAAAGTGATGTTACATATATTTTTTTTCTCTCTATGAGCGTTGATGACTTAAAAAATGTCTTCTCAGCCTGCTTTGCTCCTCGCAATCAGATGAGGTCAAAGCAGTGCAACAGAGTCAAAGAAAAGCTGGATTTCCACTTCGTTTCGTTACAAAAAAAACGCTAATAGCGGTTGTTGCAGAGCAAATTCTGTGTCAAAGGCAGCTGGAATGGTTCCATCAACCGGAGGATGTCCTCTGGCTAGGGTTAATGGGAGTGGAGTAGGGGAAAAGAAACTGCTGAGAGTGCTGGAAGAACAAAATAAAGAACTTTTCAGCTTGGATTTCTCAGAGTAATGCAGGGTCAAAAAACAGGGGTCAAAACCACAACCGCGCTGTAATCTGGCATGCGCTTGCAATTGTGTGTGCGTGTGTGCGTGTAATCCGTTCTGCGCGGCTCACATCATGTTTCATTTCAGCCCAGAATTACAGACAAAGGTCACTGTTTGACCTTTTCACAGCTCGGAATTGCCGCACCACACTTGCCTGATTAGTGCGAGCGCAGACACAAGCAGAGGCGCACGCTCGCCAAACGGAATGAGATGGACACACTCGCTTAGAGCAGAAAAATGAAAGCAATACTGCAGGAAAACTCAAAGCATAACAAAATCATCTTTTTCTAATCTTTCTCAACTCTTGTGTGCGAGTTCAATTTCCAAACATGTTTACTTCTCAGATCTAAAAATCAAAAACAGGGACAGAGTTCCTTTGTTATTTAAATTGCCGCTTGATATTTTCTGGTCTTTATTTCCCTTTCTAAGTTCCTCAAACAATGGACATTTTACAATCAATGGACAATTAACTTAGGCTTACTGCCACTGTGCAGCTGTGGGTTTTTTTATCGTGTGTAAAATGTCATGGTTTTAATGATCAATAATGTGCATTTTCAGTAATTACATAAAAACTGGAATAAAACCTCAGACCTGAATTTGACAGGAAAGCATCCACAGCAAACTGCCTCGATTTCTAAGAGTTGTGCCTCTTAGTAAACTTATTTTGTCCATCACAGTGTGCATGTCAAGCCTGTTAAGTTTCATATAAAGTGGACCCAGACTCAGGGTGACCCGGACCTCAAATTATACACAGCGGGTAAAATAAGTATTTAACACGTCACCATTTTTCTCAGTAAATATATTACTAGAGGTGCTAATGACATGAAATTTTCACCAGATGTTGGTAACAACCCAAATGATCCATAC
>NW_013952404.1:4028991-4031582 GCF_001266775.1 Austrofundulus limnaeus | reverse complement strand
ATATATATGTATATATTCTGCATATTCACTTACTGGTATCACTTACTAAGGCTTTTGGATGGAATAAAACCAATGCTGTTATTGCTCTTGCAAGTAAAAAATGTCTGTCTGCAAATTGGACCAGTAAATATTAACAAATTGGCTTTGATGGATGGATGGATGGATGGATGGATGGATGGATGGATGGATGGATGGATGGATGGATGGATGGATGGATGGTAGGGGTGTAATAATACATTGATCTATATCAATATATCGATGGTTCATGATTCAGGTATATCGAGACAAATGAAAATATCGATCTATATCGTCAGTATATGCTTGATGGGAATCGATATCATATGTCCATCTAACACATTCATTGTGTAAGATGGACATATGATATCACATTTTATCGATTGCAGACATGTGAATTGAAATCATGACAGACTTTGTGATATCAAGAAATATCGAATCCTCATCCAAACATATCGATGTAATATCATATCGTGATAAAGCTGGTGATTCCCCTAACGGATGGATTTTTTTTTGTTTTAAGCAACAGCCAGTTTATTCAGAACTAAAATGAGGTAATACTGCTTTTCAGTATTCTAAATTTTATGTTGTTAACATGGATTTTTAATACTTCATCAGCCTTCTTTCTGCAAAAGAAATAAATGTATATCAGCAAATGAATCCTTATAGAATGCCATGCTGAAAAAAAAGAAAAATAAAACAGTTGAAACTAAAAAATATATATATATATTTATATCATCTTCAAAGCAAAGCTTCCTTTAAATTTACAGAACAACTAATGCTCAATCAAACTGTTTAAAGACAATGGAATGATGGTTTTCACCAAAGGAACTGAAGGCTGAGCAGAATATACTGGTCATCCATAACTATCAGCAGTTCTACTTGTTTTTATTATTAAGCTTCTTGATAGTAACGCTTGGTTATTATGATCAATTTGCTATTGGATGCTCTTTAATGTATCTAATTTTAGTAGATAAACCCCTAACAAAAGCATCTGAAAATCAAATATAAATGGCATAAAAGGAAGCAGGTAATCACATAAGCAAGCAGAGAAGGACAAATGTGAAAAAAAGGGCAGAAATACTTGCAGCCTGCCATTCAGTCAAATAAGCACAGAAACAGTATGCAGACTGGAAGTCTAACAAGTAGCAACCTGTCAAAGTGGCTTTGGGTGGGAAGAAAGACTTATTCAAATGCAGCTTCTGTTTGATCGCAGGGGCAGACCGTATGAATGCACTGTACCTGCTGAGTACACACCAACTCAACGAAACCCGATGCTCTTTGACTGAGAATATGCTCACTGATAAACAGACTTGTTGTGCTGCTGGTTACACTAATAAAAATATCTGCTGGAAGGGAAGAAATAAGACCATTTTCTGCCTTTTGCTTTCACTCAGGTGTGGGGAAGCAGACTAAATAACAGTGTGATTTATCCAGAGTGTCTTGGCAGGCACACAGTGTCAAATAAATGTCTGTAATGAAACGACAACAGATGTGAAGTGCTGTAGGGAGAAATGACGCAGAATAGACGTCCTGTGAAGCAAATAATTCTCCATAAACTGCAGAAACAGTGTGATAAAAAACAAACGCCTTGGTGGCATATTAAGACACAAAACACAAACACTGAGAATAACTCAATCAAAATTCTATCACAACAAGAGTTGCTTGAAAAGGCAGGAAATAACTTCCTCTTCTGCAAATGGTGGGGATAAATAGCCATGCTAACAGTGATTTGAGGTGGCGTAGTGTGTGTTTATGTGTGTGTGTGTGCGCAGATGTGAGTGCCCTAAATCAGCCGTTTAAAAAGCTTCGAACCGAACAAGGAGCTGCTTGTAATTCAATTGGGCCAATGAGCAATAGACAGAAATCTTCATAATTCTGTCAAAAGTACCGATACGCCCGGCTGGTGACCGGGACCAGAGGTCGACCCGCTTTGAGTGACAGATGGGCTCAGCCAACCAGAGCGCTAAGCAGTGCCACCACCCCGACCCCTGAACCCAATCACACACACACACACACACACACACACACACACTGACAGGCGTGACAGGCACACACATCAGCTGCTTGGTTGCCTTTAGCATCTATTCTGCTATTTCTGCCAGCTGATCACAGTACGTACTATCAAAAGAAAGTTAGTTGAGCTGCCAAAGACTAAAGATGAATAACATACAAACAACAACAAGGGAAGATGTAGGCAGACAGAAGATAGAGGACGGGCATCACACACCAGGATACTTAAAGGCAGAGATAAAGCGATGTTTGACATGATAAAGACACAGAGAGACGGATAAAGACAGAGATGCAGAAAGATACGTATGTAAGGAAAAAAGGGCAACACAGACAAGAAATTAAAGGAAGAGCTTTGGAGGAAGGATGGGGATCATGCAGAATGGTAACGAGCAAAAAAAAGTCCTTTTATACTCCCAAACTAAAGAAACCTATGATGAAAAAAAAAGAGAGATGTGGAAAGTATCCCACTGCTCTGTATGGAAATGTGCAGAAACAGTAGGTGCATTTAATCAGTAACTTACCACTGAGAGAAAAGAGCAGCAAATTTCTAATAAGACCGGGGG
>NW_013952404.1:4020729-4028940 GCF_001266775.1 Austrofundulus limnaeus | reverse complement strand
GTTTGCCATGTCCTAAAATCAGTAACACCTATGGCGCTTTCAGATAACATGCAGTATCAGATTAAATGAGTTAAAACATAACTTTAAAAAAACAGGCTATTTTTGATCCTTGGCTGAAATTTTCAATAAGTTGCAGTAGCTGTAATAAGATCATAAAATTAATAAAACAAATTAAAAACATGATTCTAGCAAAACTATTTAAATATAGACTTACTTTTAAGTAAAAGGTAACCTTTCATACACATTTATGAAAAACTAATTAAGTGCCCTTCAAATATTTGAAAAGAGTTGCCATTTCAATGATCTGTAAACTGATAAATGTGGTACTTTTGCTACAGTTTCAGTACAGCAACATGTTTGATAATGATTTTCAGCAGTCTAATTTCAATTAATAAAATTAACTTTCTAACTCAGCAAGTATACAGTCAAACTAACAAAGAAAAATGATCTTTAATAGTACCTATATTGAATTTAATTTTCAGTTTGTTCCCAGTTAATACCAACAACAACCTTTTAGCTTTGTTTTCCTTTTAATACACTGCACTTGTCTTTTTCATGAAAGCATTCTGAGGCATAAATACCAAATAAAAGATAAATCAAAAATCAAGAGGGTTTGAGTAAATATGTAATTCTTAGATAAAAAAGGACAAAGAATACAACAGTGGCAGAAAAAGACAGAAACTTCATTTTCAGAAACATCTCTAATGATGCTACATTTCCAAATATAATAAGAAACTCTAAACAACAAACTGCAATTTAAACATATTTTTTACATCCCAATATATCACTGCAACAACACTAACGTGTCGCAATTTTTATCAGTCTTTTCACCCTCACCTTTTACTACTTGGTGGTATTAAAAAAACTCCAGATTACTGAATATTTAAATATAAGCACAAACAAACAGACCTAGTTATTTTCTCACAGTCAACTGCTTTTTCCAGCCCAATTATTATTACCTGAGTTAATATTCAAACCACTGCAGGAGCGAATCTGAACGGGCAACACTAAGACGATCAGATTCGTTCCAAAAGCAACTGAAACCGAGGGTTTTATTCGTATGTACTCTCTCCGGCGGTTTGTTCAATCGAGGAGTGAGCAGATATCAAAAGGGCGTTTCAGCGAAGGAACGCGGCGGGAAAAGGTAAGACAGGGGTGTCGCTGTTGACAGATGTGTCAGTCAGAAGAATGGAAAAGTGTACCGCTATCAAAATAACTGACAACTGTGGCAGCTGGCTCTTCTTTTTAAATCGTCTAAAAGCTTCTGTGTTTCAAGTGGTTGAGTTTTTTTTTTTAAATAATCCAACAGCAACACTCCATCAGCTGACCTGCGCTTGTCTGCTCTGCTTTACCTGGTTCACCTTTCATTCCTGAACCTTTTCACTAATAAAAAGAAAGAAAGAAAAGAGGTGGGAGGAAAATCTTGATTTGGTTATTGAGCACGTTAAAAATTACGTCCGGATGAAAACACAACAAGCGTGCTGCTGCTGAAGTTTTTGAATCCGATGCAAAACAAAACCTTAACATAATAAAATCCCAGCTAAAAACCGGTGCACATGTTCGAAGTAGATAAAGGTGAGCGCTTTAATGACACGCGAAGCACCAGAAGAAAGGGTCAGCTTCAATAGGCTCATGATTAAACATAGAGAGGAGAAGAGGGAAGGCATCATTGTTCTTGTCATCACTCTTGTTTCTCTTCCCCAAGGTGAAGGCACTTTCCGTCTCTCCCTTTCTCTCCGTCTTTCATCTCCCCCCACTCCCCCTCTCATACGTCGGGAGGCCCTTGACACCTCAGGAATGAGCTGCCCTTGGAGGAGTGAAAGACTGAGGGACAGGAGGAGTGATACGCAGGACTCTGAAACCCCGACGCGCTCGGCTCGCGCAGTAAAGCCAAAACTTATTAAACCGAGCCGCATTCGGGGAGCGACAACATCAAAAAACATTAGGCTCTGTGTGAAAACTGCAGGCGTTTTTTTTTTTCTTTCTATAAAGCACTGTGAACATCATATGCTGCCGGTTCTTTATTCCCAAATGAAAACACAAGCCTGTCTATTCAGCAATTGCGACTTATTGACCTGCTGATAGCATCAAATCGCACAGACAGCGGATAAAAGCGAGCGGATAGTGTAGCCATCAACTGACACGCAGAGAAATTTTCATTTTAGATCCTTTTCTGAAGGCTGCCAAACGATGCTCTCTGCCCCCCGTCTGTCTGTCTTTATTTTTCCCCCCTTTTCTCTAATTCTTCCTTTCTGTCTGCATCAATTGATGAAACAAAAAGTGGCTTCTAGTTGCAGGCGTTTTACTGCCGGCTGACAGTGACTGGCACCGGCTCTGATGTTCCAGGCAGAGGCGTAATGGAGACATTTGGAGAGGCAGAGCCGGGCAGGTTAATGCTCTCCGTAATGTGTGTGTGAACAGCGATTTATTTTTATTTTTCGTGAGAGGAGGCTCTGGGCTCTGTGCCACCAGCTACAAATGTTTTTCCCCTACTAAACTCCTGACCCCAATCTGAGGCCAAGCAAGACAGAGGAGAGAGAAACTGAGAAAGAGGCAAGAGAAAGAAAAAAAAAGAGCAAATGTGATTCAGTGATGGGGCCAAAAATGGCTCTGAGCGTATAAAAAGGCTGACCACCTGAGCGCAATTTCTCACCAAAGCATTTCACATATAAAAACCTCCAACACTATGCAGTCTTGACATACAGAAAATAATCATCATTATCACAAACAGAGTGCCCGTGATTCACGTAAACACCACAACCGAGCACTAAACATCTTTTCAGATCAATCATTTCTGCACACGGCAGGCTCGGCTCATTTTTCACCTCTCGCCGCGATGACAGGCTCCAAGTTGTGTAGGAGTCATGTCAATTACATCTAAACAGGGAAACGGTGGGAGTGAGGGGAGGTGTTGTGGTGAGACTTCTGCTGAAATACACGTTTTCACCATCAGCGGTCACCAGCAGCACAGGCGATTATGTTTGAAGTGTAGAAATCCTGTTGCGTGGCTGAGACGTAGAGGTGGTGCCTTGTTAAACGGCAGCGGCACGGCGAATTGTTCAGCTCCTTTCATAGGTTACACATGAATCAGGTGTTGGGGGGTGCGTGAAGCAGGTATGCTGACTCTTACACTTTCGCATGGATCGGAACCTAATGCATTACCAAAAAAAAGTGTGTTTGTGTGGACTGTTAGAGAAAACAGTGATTTTGACATGTTGGTTGATTTTCAGACATTACCATGTTATCTTCATCAATAATAAATGAATGTTATGAAGTGATCGGATGCAGAAAATGTGTTCAGGTTCTTACTTGAAACAAACAAAAATGGAGGGATGTGGATAATATCTGACTCAGTTACAACAAAAAAAAAACTGTATAAAAAGAAAAATATCTTGTTATATTTTTATACCACTCCAGCAGTAATCAGAGTCAGAAATCTGTTCGGTTCATTTGTGGGTCAGAAGCTACAATGTTTGTAAAGTCCTGGACTTACTGGCAGGAGGAAAAGAAACCTGAAATCTAATTGTCTACAATTAATTTAATTTAAGAATTCCTTTGCAATATTCAAATTAAAGGCACAGTGTGTAGGATTTGTTGTTTTCAGCAACATCTAGTGGTTGAGTGGTTGAATCATCCTCCCTGGTCCTCCCCCCACCCCCACCCCCTCTTCCAAACGCAAAGGAGTTGCTACGGTGTCTCTCAGGTGTCAAAAACCGTTGATAATTCCAACCGCGATGTCTACCAGCAGCTTCAGGGCTAGTGATGTTTCAAGTGGTAAGATTATGAGCTTTAATAAGTAAAATTATCCCAGCTACAATGACAGACAACAAATATTACATTTATAGTATTACAACTAAAACCGTTTTTGACGCCGCCACCGCAGTTTGTCCTTCATGAGCCTTCGTAGACAAGATGGCGGTGCAAGATGGCGGCTGCCTGTGTGGCAACCTGCGACCATGGAGATAAACAGCTTTTTATAAGGTAAAAATAATAAAACAAGGTCTTTGTCTGCAATGATTAAACATGTTTTTTACTATTGTCATTAGTGATTATCTCAATTTCGGCTAAAAAAAAATTGACAAAATCCTACACACTGTGCCTTTAAACACATTAAGATAATGATCAATACATTAAACCGAAGGAAATATTGTAAATGATTAACTGAATTGTAAGAAAATTTAGTGTTTGTTAACTGAAATCGTGACAAGATCAAATAAATGTTGAATCTGATTAAAATTGTGAAGAGAATGGACCATACAACCCCAGATTTGGTTCTGAGCGAAGCTTTATTGCTTATGGCTGAAGCAAGCAAAGCAGCGCTGCTCGAAACCGGAAGTTCCGGTCTATAAATACAGGGATCTCCAGTGCCTGGTACGCCCTCTACAGGCCTACAGCTGAATCGCAGACACTCTGAACAGCAATGCTCTCCTAATGTTTATTATAAACGGTTTTACTATGTGTTGTCATGATGTTTCAGGCATGTATCTAAACCTATTTTAATCAAGACATAACAATAGTCAAACAAAAGATTATAAGAATGAATACTTAAAAAGGGAAAACTATGAATAAGGTGTGGTGCTTATAAAACCAGTTTCTAAATGACTAAATAAATTTCTTCAAACTATGTTAGATGCAGTATTATCATTGCAGCCTTAAGTTTAAAACAGAGAATGAGTGTTGGTGTTTTATCTATGTTTTTCTGTCTGTACAAACAAAAGTTAGTTACGTTCTACGTCTGACGTAAAAAGTTAAAACCACCAGGGGTGTAACCAGGAAGAGATGTACATTATAAGGTCAGTTTATCACTATATGAGTGTTTTTAGAAGTTCTGAGTTGTTCAGAAAATCTCTGCTTAGATTCAGCCTGCTGAGATGTTTTGTTTGGGTTTTCAGATACGAGCTTAAGGCTGAGACCTGACTGCAGAGCTGTGTACTGCTGTGTGGACCTGACTGGAGTCAGATGAGAGTAAAGATTTTAAAAATATCCAAGCTATTATTCAGACTTCCTTGTTTTTGAACGACACTAATCTCCACAAAACAGTAGTTTAACATATTGTTTTTACTTTATCTCGCTGTAATCGATTAAAAAAATAATATTAGTTTTCAGGTACGTTTAAAGTTTGGCTTCACCTTTTTCCTCCCTTTCATAGTTGAACTCTAATGCCTGACTGTGAGCTGCACACAGTGGATGAATCTTGGCCAGAACAAAATCTCAACACTCTGATCTGATTTCACAAACAACAAAACCAAGATTCCAGGTCAGACTTGACCCGTATTAAAAAAATATCCATCTCTAATCTGGATGTAAACTAAGATGAATTCTCAGCGAGTCAATTAGAGCATCAACTAATCCCCTTCGAACTTGGAAAAGATGCAAAGCATCCCTCTTCTGTTCGCGCTCGTCTCTGCTCCCTCCGTTTCGCTCCACTTTCATCTCTCAGCGCTTTTATCTTATCACTCGGCACATATAGATC
Source organism: Austrofundulus limnaeus (assembly GCF_001266775.1). Classification (NCBI taxonomy): domain Eukaryota; kingdom Metazoa; phylum Chordata; class Actinopteri; order Cyprinodontiformes; family Rivulidae; genus Austrofundulus; species Austrofundulus limnaeus. Next base: position 4,023,467 of record NW_013952404.1, on the reverse strand, counting down.
TCAACAGACACAAAACAGCGAGCCCAGATCTTTCAAAAACTTCTTTCATTTGCGAGGTTTTACATCATTTACTGGAATTCAACAGTAAATTATATTAAATTGCCACCTTGCTTCACCTTTTTTTAAGCAAGAATGATGGGGCTTGCAGTTATACAACAACAGATTAGGAAGCTATACCTGACAGCTGAATCTGTAATATAACAGGTATCATGTTTAGTTTATTTTTACTTATTATTTCTCTGCTCTACATGCAGGCACTTTATTAATACATTCTGGGTTTTAGTATTATTGTTATGTAAATGGAATCTCTTCTGCATAATACTCTGAGGTAATTGATAGCATCACTTAAACCAACGTGAGTGATGTTGAGTTTTCCTCCCCTTTTTTCATTCATTGACCACGTAGCACGGGTTCAACGTGGCGTCTGATTGGCTCAGAGACACCACAAGCCAGTGAGGTAATAAAATAAATGAGAGCTGACTATATTGATGTGCGTAGGCCAGTTCACTAATTAATTGATTCTGAAACTTCATTTATTCTGCAGCCAAAAAAATAACACTTAATTAAAAGCAGTTCTGCTTCTCTTTTATTCTATTTGTGAGGTTAGAACATGCAGGGTTGCGTGTTAGCATGGGTTGTGTTGGGGAGGGGGCAAAAATAAGAGGGGTGTGAAGAGGCTAAAGTGCTCCTCTTTGTGGCCCCCCCACCCCTCGTCTACCTCCATCGTTTCTGGCAGAGGAGCAGATTTATTGGGGCTCCCCGGTCATTTGTCAGAGCGAACTGCGCTGGCTGCATTAACCCCGGAGAAACCCAACCCAGCACCCAGGCCCCTAAGTGCTTCCAAGTGGTCCTCACTCTCCACACTAGTGAGGACTCAATCCCCCCCAGACTCATTTGGTGTTATAAATTGACCATCTAACTCCTTGAGTTCAATAGCCCACAGGATGAGGTTTGGACTTTTTACTCTCTAAATTTAACCATAAAACAAACAGTTGTATCTAATTGTTTTTATCTTTTAGTAAAATGTTAACTAAATACCTTTATGATTTAAAAATAAACAGTTTTTTATGAGTGGCTGTCTCTTGTTATTTGATTTTGGCATTAAAAAACATTACTAATAACACATTTATGACCAGACACTGGCAGCTRATCCACTTCTATCAGTTTCAGGGTTCTGCATGTTGGCTGACTGTCAGAGCGGAAAAGTCTGGAAAAGACCAACTAAGATTAGTGACAGGAAAGCTGTGTCAATATGTTAATCATGATTGGCAGCTTTTAGTTGTAGAAGCAACAGAGTCGAGGCTAAAAAACGAGGAGGACTATCTACCCATAAGCTTTTTTTATTGTCTACATCTTTATTTCTTTTGTCATTTTATTAAAGGAGAAACAGAAATAAAGTACATTATTGAGAGATAATAAGCAGAACGATTGCACTCCCTTAATCCATGAACAATTATAACAGTAGTTATGCCCTCAATTCAGATTGGCTCAGATCTCAATCACTATAATTAAGCACCTGTGGAGAAAATACAGAATATCTGCTAAAGAATTGATGTTATTACTGTCTGTACGCATTTAGGTTACAGCGACTCACCTTTTCAGCACTTGGGCTTTTAATAAAAAGCTAATTAATGGCTTCATATGGAGCTGGAAATTCACAGTTTTTCATTTATTTGCTCATTTCTCCATGTTTACAACCAAAAATTCAGAAATTGACTATCAAAGCGTTGGCCTAAAAATAATTTTCCTCCCATGCAATAATTGATTATCTACAATATCATTTGTGACAGGCCCTTTTCACTGCAGACTCCCACTTGTAGGAAACACTAAGGTGTTTTGCATAAAAGACTATATGTGTTACTATACTGTAGAGTGAGATATATAATTGCTGTTGCACCATTTAATTTATACCAAAGCTGCTCCAGTGAGCGTCTACGACTATTAATACAAAGAAATAAAAAGCACACCCGACAGTTTCCTCACATTAGTTGATAAATTCAGCTTCAGATGTTTCGGATCTGAGGCTGAACCCGTAGCAGGCAAAGACAATTTGACACATGAAGTGAATAAAAATAGAGGAGACCATCTTTGAATGCTTATTGCTTCGGAATGTACACAGCTGTCGTACAGCTGAAGGGAGCACAGACGCGCACCGATCAGCCGTAAGATTACAACCACTTGCAGGTAAACTGAGTAACACCGCTCATTTTGTTACAAATCATTCAAACTAAACATAATAAGTAGAAAAATGCAACTTGATTTTTGCATGGATTACTTAGAAACAGTCGAAAATTACAAAAGCAAAAACACTCCTCTGCTGTAAAATGACCCCAAAAGCACCGTAAAGAGACATTTATGACTTGAAATAGACAAAACCATAATTATTTCAGGGTTTATTTTAGGTTAKATGACATCTTTAGAAAACAACTAAAATCCACACAGACCCCATCCCATAATGTTGTCAGACACAGAGCACCCAGAAGAGACCCCGTGTTCTTTATGTCCGGCGACTGACCTGAGATGTTATGATGGCAGAAGGRGGGTGGTCATAATGTTTTGGAAAATGAGTGCACATTTGAAAAAAAGACCTCTGTAGTTTGATCTGCTTCTTTCCAATAATATTACTGAACAAAGAGCATCTGAAAATGTTCTTAAGATGAGAAAAAGGCTTAAAAGCAACACAAATCAGAGTTGTGTGTGTGTGTGTGTGTGTGTGTGTGTGTGTGTGTGTGTGTGTG
>NW_013952404.1:4013261-4020719 GCF_001266775.1 Austrofundulus limnaeus | reverse complement strand
AATAAAGTCTAATGTTACAACTTATCAGGGATCCCTTTAAAGAAACTCCATCAACACCATCTGCCACGTTGGAACTCCAAACTGAAGCCCACTTAGTGCACTCACTCCAAACAGCACCCACTGAATCATTAAACTGTCACACAAGTGAATTTCTAATATTAATGTTTACACATAATTAGAGCAAATATAATTAGGTAAACAAAGATGTTAACCGTAAATAGGAGGTAACTTTTTCAAGAAGTGCCAAAAAAAACCATTGCTCATAGCAAACTGGCAGAAATGGCAAAGAGTTTGAATAGCAACCACCTCTAACTTCATGTTCTTATAGCATACAAAGAGTTAAGAAGGATCTAGCCTGCATTACAATTGAGACAAGGTATTTCAAGCTTGCAAGGTTAAATCAAGGAATTSAGGGCAAACAAGCAGTTGGTACTTGCTTTTAAAGAAGCACATTATCTGAGCTGGTTTCCTTTTTCTTTAAAAAAAAAGAGAGAAAATATGTCAAGGGCATTTTATTCCATCGCACAGTAAGCATTTTCAGAGAGATTTAAGGGTTAGTTTGGGGTCTCAGTAAGCCATTGGAAAATTCCAGCACAGTGCATCAGGCTAATGCTAATCCGTCACCAGTAGTTTGTCTGTCTGCCGAGCAGATAAAGTGACGTTTTCTGTCTTTTTTTTCCTTTTATGCTTTTTTCCCCCTTTTGTCTCTGCCATGTAGGATCATGAGTGATTTTTGACATTTTGCTCTTACTGTTTCTTACAGACTTTCACTTCTCCTCTCTCATCTCTAACTTCACTGCCCACCCTCTCCATCCTTCACCACCCTCCTCCTCCTCAGTTTCCTCTCTTCTCCCCAACTCAATATCACCTCRTCTACCGTAGAGGAGAAATTGCAGCTGCCTCATATCGCCGGGCTAATATCAGGAAGACACGTCAGGGGAAGGGAGCACTTTATTCGGCAGGTTACACGTGGACGGCAAAGGTGCTGCAGCTTTCAAAAGGGTTCTGCCATGCGAAAAGGAAAAGTTTAGATTTTTTTTTCATGAACTGCAGAGTGGAAAAAGAAAAAAAAAGCTCAAAAATAGAGTATGAAAGATAGAGGCAAAAGCACGAGTGCTCTTGAGTGTTCAAAATTATTTCACAGCATGAAGTTGTATGAGAGTGTGCGAGAAATGTTATCCTGTCAAGGTTCAGGACTTTAAGAGCTCATTGTTACATTTAATTACGTGTTCATACACAGCTCTCACCATAACCATCCACTGTAGCCCCTTAATGTTTTCAGTTTTTTTTATTACATAAAAGTATTGTTGAGTGAATTATTCAGTTTTGCAGAGGCTAAAGCGAATAAGCATCGCGGCAGTGCTGATCAAAGCAGAAACAATTAATCACAGGAAGACAAAAACAACAGAACTATCTGACAAAAGCATTTCCAATGCAGCAAAAAGCATGTTGGAGAGCAAATTATTGTTGTTTGTTGTGAGTCAAAGCTCTTTCTTGATGAAAGATATTAATGAATGTTTAGTTGTAATTATATTTTTAGATTTTTTTATTTTCACATACTTGGTTTGCTTCTCATTCATTAGATGCAAAATAGAATTATTGAATAAGTATTTAAATCAGAATGCAACTCAAATAGAGTTAGCCTTCAAATGCTTTAAATCTGAGTTAAACCAGCTGAAAAGAAAAAGAGATTTGTTTTGAGCATCCTTGATGTGTTGATGCTTGTCGTAGTTTCTAAAGTAGCAATAATGGAGTTTTCAAAAGCAGCAAAAACTGTCCATCTAAACCAGTTTTAAAATCTTATATCCAGAAAAAGTCTTTTTGATCTTGTTATRAGACTGATTTACTAAAAAAGAACAGAATGTGTAAGAATAATAATCCTGTTTTCAGAACATGTAAGATTATTTTGTTAGCCTGGAAATTTGACTCAAATTAAGTGAAACATTTCTGCCARTGGAGTAAAACWATTTCACTTGGTAAGATTCTTGACATAAGAAAAATCTGAGCCAAATCAAGTATTTCAAGAATCTTACAAAATAAAAAAAAATCTTACTCCATTGGCAGAACTGTTTCACTTCATTTGAGTCAAACTTCAGTCTCAGAACAAGATCAAAATATTGTTTTGGTTGGATATAGGATTTTAAAACTTGGTTAGATGGATAGTTTTTGCAGATGTAAAGAAGGCGAATGTGTTAAACATCTGCAAGGAAACAGCAGAAATGTTAAAATCTTAAAACAGCATTCACGAGTGACTTTTTTTTTGTTTTGAGCTAAGTCTGTTCTGTTTTTGGTCATTTTCAGTCTTCCCACTCACAACACTGAAAACAAGACAGAACTAATACAGAAAATGGACAATAAGCACAACGGTTAGAGTAGTAGTATGTTTTATACATACAGCTTTATCAAAATCAAGACAGCAGCATTGTTCCTAACAAAAATCTTCAATGAATTCTGAGTAAACAAACTCATAAACAACAACAGAGTTGTGCAGTCAAAAGTCAAAATAATGTGCACAGCCAAGAATACAGCTTTTTAGCTGTGCACACAAAAGTAGATCATGATTTTCAATAAGTAGCCACTCAAACTGAAGCCACACAGACTGATGGTCACATGGTCAAAAACACTTAAAATTTGGTGAGACTGCAATGAAAAATTTGACTTTCTCGCAATTTTCTCACAAATTTGTAATCGCCAACTGGTCTCCAACAATCGCCAAGTGAGATATAATCTTTAGTAATAAATAAATAAATAAATAAATAAATAAATAAATAAATAAGGCTTTAAGAAAAGTGGTGAACAAAGAAAACAACCTTAGCTTTTTGGAAACAGAAGAGTGTTTGAACAGACATACGTGAGAAGCAGATTACTTGCTCTTTTCTCCCAAATCAACTTCTTTTTTTTCGACAGTTATTAAATTTTTCAGTGTAATAGTCTGAGTCAAATTATGTCATCTTCCACCCATGGCATCATTCATACATGTTCACAGAGAGAGAGAAAAATTAATAAAAGCCTAAAATCTGCTCTGGTGACAAGCCACACTGGATTCTTGCTGCTTTTTCTTAAAGATACGCCCACCAGGCACACATAAAAAAGACAAAAGTTCTTGACAAACTGAAACATATTTTTTTCTCACCTTTAGAGAAATGACTGTACTTAGAAAAAATGAAAATGACAGAGAGTGAATCATGTTTGTGCCAGAAGGGACAGCAGATTAAAAAATAAAAAATAAAAAAGGAACACAGAAATTGTTTTTTTTTTCTTTTCCCCAAATGTGTTTTTCACTTTTGCTCATCTGGATATGCCATTCAATGCATGAGAAAGAGGAGGCAGGAGAGACAACAGTAATTCAACTTCTAAATTTAAATTCAATTTATGAACTCCTCTTCAATGCTTCAATCCTTGGGAACTCTTTTTCTTTTTCTTTCTTCCAAAACAAAGCCATTAAAAAAGAACATGGGTAAAATTACTGCTGGGTGAAACCTGCTAAATTGCTTTTCTGAGCTCAATCGACAACAGTTTTATGTTGCAAAAAAATGATTTCGCTCCCTCTCTCTTTAATGTGCTAAGTTGTTAATCAGAAAACGACAAAATGCTCGACACAAAGGGGCAGGAAAATGTGGATTGTGAGACGCACGCTGCAATCAAAGAAACATAAAGCTCTCTTGGTAATTGGTTAATATTCAAACTTGATTTTGAATAAATAAGTCCCTTAAAAAACGACACTTTGTTATGGTGAATGAAGGTGTAGGACCAAAGCTAACCTGCACGTTTAAACCTCAATCTTTGACAAGCTTACTCGTGACGTGGTTAAAAAAAAAAAAAAAAAAAAAAAAAAAGAAAACACTGAGCATCAGATTCCAGCCTTCAGGGTTTATATAAGCTGAACAACATGGTTGTCTCGACACAAACAACAATGCAATAAAAGATGTTCCTTTATATGTTCTTTATGGGCTACAAGCTGCTTTATTGAGAAACAGCTACTTCAAAAATTGGCCAAACCCCAAAAGAGCAATTCTGTTTTGATCCTTCATATCACCAGGTGGTTTAACACCGTCTGGGCAAGAATTCTTTTCTTTTAACTCGGTAGTTTCTGCAGAACCACTGAACTAAGGCACACAGCAAGAATTTCTTCAAGATGCTTAAATCTTAATTAGTCACATGTTGCAAATGAACGTCATAACAATTTCATGTCAAAAATACCCGACAGAAAATGCCTTTTTTTTAAACTATCGATTGTCTTCTCTTTCTTGAATGGGCTGCTGCAGAGAGTTAGCTTTAATTTGAAACCGTTTTAGCCWGTGTGTATTTGTGAGAAACAAATACAGATAATTATTGTCAACAGATCCTCTTTATCCTCTCCACTGCGTTCGTCTCTGGAGATTCAACGGGCTGCGGCAGCAGCCGCCTGGTCTGCTGGGAGAATCGTCCTCGTCTTTTATGTTATTTATCTGTACCRTGCAGCAGAGAGCTCTCAGGCTCTGCTTCCTATACGGCAGGGTCCAGTGATACCTTGGCCTCTAACAAAGCTGCATGCTTCAGCCTTGAAACACATCTGAGCCTAATAGATGAAAAAAAAATAGGGTGTAAAGATGGAAGAGGAGGAGAGAGGAAGTTAAAAAAGAGAAGAAAAGAGAGTGCTGCAAAGGGCGAATGCATATCGAGTTCCATATTAATGTGTGCAAATTCCCCTCRCTCCTGCTGACTAAGATTAGAAAAATTAATTTCATGGATGCAGAGACAATACTGATGTCATCAAGCGGAGAGGAGAGGAGCAGCGTGCTGTTAACTCCTCCTTGCCCGGCCTCCGCGAGGAATAAGATCGCTCATTAGTGTCGGCTCATCACTTCATCTCACTGCCAGGTTTCAAACAAGTCAATGAAACACAACCCAACAAAACAACAACACTTAGCTCCCCGCACATCCATCCCGTGACCCTAAAAAACAGAGCTCATGTGCAGCCAAGAACGCCGAGCACGTCGGCGTTCCCGAGCGTCTGCTTCATCAYAAAGACGAGCAAAACTTGGCGAATTATGCCTTGAAACGCAATCTGATCCTGCATCTCAGCATGCGCGCCTTGTTAGTAAAAAGACTCGTAACGAATGACAGTGTGAATAGTAGTACAGGTCCGCGGGGAGACGAGAAGAGCCAAATTGCATTTCCTCAGCCCAATATGCCTGGATGGCGCAGGCAGCAAGGCACGGAGACGGGCTGGGAATGGGAAGCTTGAAATTATGGAAGAGGAGAGGTGCAGGGAGTGACAGCTATAGAGAAGGCAGGTGAATTGTTTACATCCACTCTGTGTGTTTCCCAATGAGGCTGTGAGGTGAGGAAGAAAGGCAGACAAAGAGGAGCCAGATAAGAAGCTGTTGTTAGGCGTGCTTTTGTGTTCGGCGCAGTGCATTTAATTGGTCTCTCTCCTGTGCTGTCCTCGGAGCCGCTGATCAACGTGCCCTCTACGTTTGACACCAATATTTACACCGCACACAAACACCCGCTCTGAAACCCAACCAGCCCTCCAGACCCCCCCTCCCATGTGCATCGGGAAAAGTTGCCGAGCGTTCGGTTCGTCACGGCCCGCACAAAGACGTCATTAGGAGGAGGGAGGAGGGCAACGGAGAGGGAGAGGGAGGAAGGAGGAGGCGAGAGGCTGCTTCATCTGTCTCAAGTGAGATTGGGGTCACAGGKTTGCCAGAGCCCCTTTTCCTTCACCGAGACTGGGAGCTAAAGAGGCGGCCGGGAGAAAAGAAAAATGGGAGAAAATCTCAATGACAAAACAAGACGCGGCTGACATGCCTGCGACACGCCATTAGAGAACGAAAACAAATAAAATGCAATCGTCTGCAAACAGTGCAGGAAGCGTGTGTGGAAGAGCGCACWCTGCGAATTTTGGCAGTCAGATCTTCTGGTTGGACGCAGTTTTACCAGACGGAATTCATCCAGATTTCCAAAGCCGGAAGAGAGGCAGTCATGGATGAAAACAAACAGCTAGAAACACAAAACTTCTTTTAAAAAAGGGACATTCTTTAGGGCTATCATTATCTGGTTAAATATYGTAATTAATTTACTTTTTGCTATAAGGCTAACACACCAATTGTACCTTAAAAGTCATCAAAATCAGCTTGAAATTTAGACTATTAAACTGAAATTTATTTTTAGGTACCACATTTCAATCAAGGTCCACTGTGGAACCAGAAAATGTGCACCACTTTAACTCCTTTAGCCCACACAACAAAATCCAGAGATGGTTTTACACAACCAAATAGAAAACATGTGAAAGAAAAGAGGCAGAAAGAAGCAAAATAACAATAACTCTATATGCCCCAAAGACGCAGACCGGGGTTGTTAGGGAAAAAAAATACGTGCTGCCCTTTCACTTCCCACATTTCTTCGTGCCAAGCGGAAATGCTGGTATAAAATATGCAGGCTAAATTCCTCCTTTATGTAAAGAAAATCACCACCTTTGCTGGTGTAACGGCCTGTGAGACAAACTGCCTTCCTGGTCCTCAGAATAAATATGAACAAGGCACAAATGTGTTTATGAATTAACAATGGTTACTTATGTTATTGTGCTCAGAGGAAGGTGAAAATWCATAAGTGAATACTAAGCGACTAGACCAACAGAAATGATGCTAAAGGGTCCTGAGGGGCCACTCTCCTCCATCCATTAGTCTACCTGTAAGGCAAAAGCTTAACAAGCTCCTCAGGCTAGGAGAAACAGTAAACTGTGGAAATTATGAATATGAAAGCATCTAAAGGAAAACAATTCCCTTTTATTAAAAYTTGCTTTCCCCACAATTTTACCACTTTGATTTTGTTCTGAACTGTATTAGCATTTTGCTAATTACCAAAGGGTTTTTATTAAAAAAAATTTAAAAAAGGGGAGGTATCAAATTAGGTCTCTCCTGCTGTGCAGTTGAGAATTTTCTCACCAAAACATGAATTTGCATTCAGGTTGTTTGTTTTGGAGCACTGCCCATTCCCTTTGGGTGTAACCATCCATATTTTTCCTGCAGGTGATCCATCACTTAACAACAACACAAACAGCTTTCCTGACCTTCCTTCCTCAGGCACATATTAGATACTCATTAATAGTCACCTGAAACAATTCGAACCTGATTGATTTCATTATCGGACTCAGCACGACACACAAGAACCCCACATCTAATAGCTCAGCTGGAAATTCATGAAGTTAATTAAAAAAAATGATCTTCATATAATTTTCTCCTCTGCTCGAGTGTCATAAAGTGACACGGAGAGCGGCCTCTCGAATCACAGCGGCAGGAAYGATCAGCGAGCATGGAAACGCAGCAGGTTGGAGGTTTGAGTATATTCAAGTCGGAAAGTGTATTCCTGCTTTCACAATATGCGGGACTCGGGTATTGCTCTTCTTAAAGGGGCAATATTATATGTTTCTCAGGCATACATTTAAATACTATACCATAAAAAAGTATCTATGTC
>NW_013952404.1:4005614-4013125 GCF_001266775.1 Austrofundulus limnaeus | reverse complement strand
GCATGGCTTCCTAAAAATGCTGCAGGATTTCTCAAACATGCATGAATGAGTCAGAGCACGACTTTGTTTTTTTATGAGAGTATAACATTATAACATGACATAAAACTCAAAAAAGTAAATTTTACATTATATTGCCCCTTTAAAACCCCACATACTCCAGCAGCTTCCCACTTTGTTTTTCCCACAGTTCCACAGTGAGGTCAAGGCAGAAGCAGATGTGGCTTTAATTTGCTCTTGTAATGAATGTGTCTCCATCTTCGCTGTGAAGGCTTCTCCAGAAATGATCTTCTGGACTGGGGTTGTGGGAGCTGGAATTATGCCCCCACGGCCCCYCCAGCTTCTCCGGGTCATCCTCTGGGGGGCCGTAGGCTCTATAAGCCCGGGCCAGGCCTCCCATCTCCTGGGCCGTGACTGGGAATCAATCACTGAAGTTGGATGGAATCATGAGGTGGGGGTGCAGAATCGATCAATGGGAGTGCCTGAGCCTGTGGGAGCCTTGATGCATGGCCTGGCTGCACATACACACCTCTGACTCACAGTGAACTCCACCATTCACTTCCCATTATTGCTTAAGCTCCAGGGCAGCCATGTTTATTGTGGACTCCCCTTGCCAGCAATGGAAGCAGGGGTGATATTTGCAATTAAAGACCCCATTATATTTCTACACAGTCRCATTAAAATTTTAAATGAACATTTCCTGAGCCGAATAAAATCGTTTCCACGAGCTTCATGTGTTTTTTTCCAGCTCCTGTTGTACACAGGTATACACCAAACGAAAGAAACTTATGTTTGTGAGTGGGAATACAAGCCTTCGCACACTGAGAATTTGGTATTTTGACAAACTGTAAATGCACAGCATGTCTGTGAAAGTCTGCCAATAACAGTAAAACATGTATTTTGTGTGTGTGAGATCAGCGTGTACCATCTGGGTCCAGATGTTGCGTGGAGAGCAGGCGGTGTGTGGACAGCCAGACAGTTGGCAGGCCTTCTGACAGGCCTGTGTTCCTTATTGATAAAGGGATCACAGAGACAGAAGAGTCAGCTGTGCTTAGCTGGACCACAATATTGTCCTCTCTGCTGTTATTCATCTCTGCCAGCCAGGAGAAAATGGGATGCTCTGAGCCAAGTTTAGAGCCGTCAGATCTGGATCAAATAGAAGTTGAACGTGTTTCAAACATTTGGAAGACAGGATAGGGAATATTTGATTTGTCATACAGATGTAGCCAGACTCTTGCATTGAAGCTAAGGAATTTTATTATAATTCAAGCATTTGAGATAAAAGGGACAAGAAAGATAAACCTTAAGTGCATAGCTATGAGGGCATCGGGGTGAATAACAAGGAGCAACATGTTGGCAGAGTAGTTAGACTGGTTTTTACATGTTTTTAAATCGCCTAAAGGTATCTACTTGCTGCAGTGCTTTTTGCCCCATTTCCACTAGTGCCACTTAGTGTAGTGTCAGTACGGTTCAGTACGGTTCCAAGCCATTTCCATTAGGCTAGATTCATGGAATCAGCCCTTTTTAGTACCTCCTTCATTGTGGTTCCAAGCGTTCTYGGTCGACACCAAAATACGACGTCAGAACACTGTCACTGATTGGCTAGGGGGTGGAGTCACTGGTTGCGTCTAAGCTGCCTTTACAAGAACAACTCAAAGCACCATTTTTCCAATTGTAGCAGTGACATTAGTTGGTTTCCATCCAATTTTAATTCAAATTTTTAGCACATTTTTTAAATTTCAGAACTTATTTGGCAAACGTTTTTCCATCTCTTATTTTGCGCATTAACTTTTTTTTTGAAAAACCCAAAAAACACCTCCACCAATCGCCCAAAACACACCCACTGGAACCGGATTGGAACGTCAATGGAAAAGCACCCGAACTGACCCATTCCGACACTGACCGTACTGACACTGTAATAAGTGACACTAGTGGAAATGGGGCATTTGAGGCTTAATTCTGTATTTTTTTCACCTTTTTAGGCAACAATGCAAAGAAATACAYAAATATTTGAATTAATTTTAGGACAAATGTTGCAATAAAAGTGTTCTTCGTGTACAACATGATAATAAAATTCTGAGCAAAGGCATGTAGCCAAAATCCTTTTTTTTTTATCTAAAAAAAGACATCTGTTGACTTTTTAGTTTCCATTAGGGCCCTGCAAAGTGTCCCGTGACCCCGCACCTTGTCCCATCCTTTTAAGGAGCTGGGCCGACTTTTACAGAGGACAAACCTATTTCCTGGGACTTTGATCCAAAGAGTTCTATGACCTTTAGTTTTTCAGGGGTTATAAGTGAGGAAGAAGCAAACTCTCATGGAGAAGCTCTTTTAAGTTTTAAGTGAAGTCTCTAGTATAAAAAGCGACGTTTCCACGTGTGAGAAATCATTAAATAAGGCCCAAAAGTGGACACAAGAGCAAAAGAACTGGAGTCCAGCCCCCAAAATATTAAAAAAATAAAACCTCAGCCATATCCGTCATCTGTCTTTTATCAAATCCCGCTGTCCCGTTTACAAATTATTCACGCCACCAGCTAAATGTATTCATACAATTCTGTTTACTTTATTACTGCACTTTTATTCGGCTCTTTTCCCCACATTTGTKTACAAGAAGAAAAGCCCACTCTGACAGAATTATCCCTCTCCACAACAAAAATAAATCACAGCACTTGCACACACATCATTCACATATAAAGAGCACAGCTAAATTATAGATGGCCCCTTTCTCCCCAAATATGCATTTCATTAGCATTTCCTTCGCCTGTTGTCTTTTTTCCCCCTTCTTCTGAACGCCTCCGCATGCAACCCACTGAAGCATGTGTGTGTGTGTGTGTGTGTGTGTGTGTGTGCGTGCACGCGCATAAGTGTGAGTGAGTGTGAGACTGGAGAATGGGAACAGACTTGCAGCAAAGCAGGACGCGTCCTCGTTCCCAAGCCTAATTTAGGATTCAATTACAATACTCTTTAGAAAGCGGCGACTTTGCAATTAATTATTTTAAGATTAGCCTGACAGTAATGGACTGGCAACAGACACTGGCTCAAGTAATATTATAAACACATACATACACATAATATACGTGCACATCTCATATATATTAATTACAATCTTTGATCACCTTCGTCTTATTCTTTAAAAGGAGATAAATTCTCTTCTTTGTCCTTTCATTTCCCTGCCCCGCCTCTTTGTTCCTCCACACTTAGCTTCTTTTCACTTTGTCTTTTATTTTCCCCTTCGTTACTTTGTGTTGTGCTCTGATCTTCTCGCCGCTTGTCATGCAACTGATATTGCTTCAGTACAGCGGGCTGCTTTTTTATGAGCCACCGGGGCCTTCTCCTCCACGCGTCCCCAGAAAACCTTGACGGATGAGCCGCGCAACAATGCACACACGTGCACACACACACATACGCTCGTATGCACGTACAGCCGTCTGTCAATGCTGCTGCCAGGCGTAAGCAAAAAAAAAAAAAAAACATTGCCTTCCTTCACCCGTTTTGATTGGAACCAAGCGAAGCATTTTTACTCCCACTTTGTCTCTACTGCTGCTGATGCTTTTCCTCCCACTTGCACCCCCCCCCCCACCAACTCGCCCTGTTTTTTTTTTCTTGTTTCGGATATGAATGTCATCATCCATCCCCTGCTTCCCTCTGCCTCAGCTCCCACCATCACCCCCAGCCCCAGGCAAAACTCAGCCGAAGCCCCCCGATTCCGTTTATTTAAATATTTGATATGCAAGCAGCCATAAAACAAATGTCAGAAGAGGGAAAGGGAATGAATGTGGGATGTGGGGAACACGGTCCGTAGTGGTATAAATTTTTATTGTACGCTTCCCCTTCCCCCAAAACAACAGACCCGCAGCTTCAAGACGCTGAAGCAACAGGGGAACATGGAGCAGTGGCTTGTGTGTGTCCAAAAGGTAGAGTCACACACAAACACGGTAACACACTTGTTCAGCTAGTGATATGGAAAATAGGCCCTCCCACGCACAATTGACTTCTAATACATTGTATACTTCTCAAACCATCCATTTACCAGACATTGCAATTTCAGAGGCTTTGAAAGCAGCACTTTGCCAGCACTCTGCCAAATCCTTTAAAAAATCTTTAGCCTTTACAAACGCTCGCTCGCTCTCAGAAACTGCCGATTCTAACACGTCTGTTAAAGCACAAACACAACCATGTGTTCCCAGGTCTTTTGAAAAATTGCTTCACTGACTTGCAGGAACTTCCTTGTTGGTTTATAAGTGAGTGATTCAGAGTTGCACCGTACTGCAGAGTGGCTTGGATCAGCAKCCTTTTTGTAAAGCTCAAACTGAACTTGTGTTTATTTAACACTTGTTGGCCTAAGGATAAAAAACAAGATTTACTGAAAGCCGACAATAAAGCAGAACTGTATATCAAACCATATCATAACRTATTGTATCGTATTTTATTGTGTACTGCATTGCTTTGTTGTATTTTGGGCACCAAGAAAGACTTGGTTGTTACTCATCTTTTGACCGGTGCGTAGTGTATTTATTTAGATGAGAGCTGATTTGTAAGTCTCAGTCTGGTGTCACCCAAAACACTGCATACCAATGACAACCAAGAACTGATTACAAAAGAACAAAAAGGAGGCAGTGAGTAAATCAAGARCTGCCACTGAGAAGGAGAAACAAAAAGACAAAGAGGAAAAGAACAGCCAGCGTCTCACAGAACAACCTTGAATTCATCCTTGATGCCAAGATGATGGAATTTAGCTTTCCAGCATTAAAAAAATCCCCCGTTATGGATAAAATTATCATACAATGTTCATTAACACTATATATATGGGCCTGCTATTTCAGAGGTTTTTATTCACAAACCTAACAAGCTCCCTGGTCACACCAAAGGGTGGCAGGAGGAAAAGTGACATCACATCAGGAGTTTAAAAGTCAAAGAGAGGTGTCGCCGGCTATTGACCTCGTCACCTCTAATTGCTCAAACATGTCGGATCCCCATGAGATTCTTCCATCTGTCAGCATGTGAAGAAATCTGCAAGGATGCACAAATCCTGTTTTATTTTTTATTAAACACGGTACACACAAAGTTCACGCYAATACCAATTAAACAGTATGCTTTTTCTGCATTAATGTACAGGGGTTAGACAATGAAASTGAAACACCTGGTTTTAGACCATAATATCCTTTTCAGACAGCTTCCTCTTGTGTCCACAGTTAATCCTGTTGGATGTGGTTGGTCCTTCTTGGTGGTATGCTGACATTACCCTRGATACTGTGGCTCTTGATCCATCACAAAGACTTGCTGTCTTGGTTACAGATGCGCCAGCAAGACGTGCACCAACAATTTGTCCTCTTTTGAACTCTGGTATGTCACCCATAATGTTGTGTGCATTGCAATATTTTGAGCAAAACTGTGCTCATACCCTTGCTAATTGACCCTTCACACTCTGCTCTTACTGGTGCAATGTGCAATTAATAAAGATTGGCCGCCAGGCTGGTCCAATTTAGCCATGAAACCTCCCACACTAAAATGACAGGTGTTTCAGTTTCATTGTCTAACCCCTGTATATAAAAATGTACGTGATCACACTGATTTACTTCAAAATATGCACAAGTATACACGAAATACATACTTTTTTCCTAATTTCAATAAGTAAATATTAAAATACATGGTCTCTGCCTCCCTTTGCCCCCTCCAGATTCCAGGTCAGGATGCCCTCCAGAGTGCTTCACCCTCTTCGCTGTTAATTACCACTAATTGGCCCTGCTCATTCTTTCCCCTCTGCTATAATGGAACTATTCATCTTTACAACTTAATGAGTAGGCAATGCAGTCACCAGTCAAGGTCACACACAACTTCCATTCCAGAGACAGAAAGACTTGGAAACAGTTGAAGGGAAAAGAAACAAGATGACAACAGCAGGATGGAGGGATCTCAATTTAAGATGCAGAGAACAAAAATGTGAGTTTGCACAAGTTTCCACTCATGACTTGGCTTTTTTAAAAATACAGTCTTCACGTTTTAAAAAAAAGCAAAGCAGTTGAGAAATGCCTGCTGTAAGAGTCTGTAGTGCCCGACAAAAACCACAACATAGAGAAGAAATTTCCAAAGACAGACCAATTAAATTGCAAGTTATGTGAGTGAAAACAATGGCTTTCTCAAAATAAGGCCTWTACCAGTAAAGTCGAACTGAGCCGTAAAATTGTTTTTAAAAAAGGCTCCTTTTTTAAATGCAGCCTGAGCTTTCTATACGGCCTTCTCACGTATTATTATCCAAACAATCACCCTGAGAGTCGACACAGATTTCAGCCTRAGCAGATGAGAGGGCAACATGTCAGCTGTCTGAAGGACCATTCATYCATCATCTTTTACTCACTTCTTATTTTTTAGGGTTACAGGGGTCACTGGTGCCCATATCCAGCAGTCACTTGGTGTTTTTGTATTGTAAAATTCAGACTGGCCTGCCCCTGCTCCAGTTGGCCTCATTATATCCGGGTTGAGTTTTCATTAATCAGAGAGCCGCCTTGATATGGGGGAGAGCCTAAGATTAAATATGCACAAACCTTATTTTGTTTTATTTGCAATTGTAACACAGCAACAATGGACAACACCAAACTCAAACTAAAGATTGAAACGGACCATCCAGCAGAATGACGCTTAAGATGAGAGGACAGGACAACAGAAAACGGCAAGATAATGGTAGCTAACATTAGTGTCTTGTTGTTCGATAGCTTGCTGCAAACATTACAGTCACTGCAAATGATTCACATCTGTGTGACATAACCCTCGGTCAGTGAACCAATAAAAGAGTGATATTAGCTGATGTCAAACCAGGAACCACAAGTCTCGGGGCCATAAAGGCATATGGAAAAACACTGAATTCAGGTCTGAAGCCAGGCCAACCTGGGRCGGGCCTTTAAATGCAAAAACACCTGCTGTGCGAGGGTCGGGGTACACCCTGGGCAGGTCGCAAGTCCATCACAAGACCACATRGAGACCAGCGAGGCAAACAACCAATCAAACAGAGCATGCAAACTCTACCCAGACCACCTGCCTGAAGTAACATCTACTTTTTAAATTAGAATATTTTCAATAAATTTCATTAAGTTTTAGACTGAATTGTAGTTTTAACTGAGCCTAATTTAAATTATTCATTTTGCTAATATAAAAATGTTTTAGCTCTAAACACTGTTGACGTGTGCACCCATGAGTCAGAAGGTCACASAAGACAGCATCATCTTACATTTGTCTGATGTCTAGCAGAGTTTTTGTGGCATTTTTCTAATAGAAGCACCATTCTGTTGTGACCCCCRCTCCCCACCCACCCTGCTCAGTCTCGTGCAGCGCAGTCATGTGCTCCTGCAGAGCTGTGGCGATCAGCCCAGCACAGCAATGTTTGTAGATGGGACGGCCTTCTATGGATTATGTTAATGTGGTATTCCACACTCCCCTCTGGCATGTGTCTGACATTACAGTAACCTTTGCATGTTTAGCCAACAGTAACAATGGATGTTCATCGAGCAAGGGGGGGGTGGGAG
>NW_013952404.1:4001509-4005510 GCF_001266775.1 Austrofundulus limnaeus | reverse complement strand
GTGTAAGAATAATAATCTTGTTTTCAGAATGTGTAAGATTATTTGTCTTGTTAGCCTGAAAATTTGACTCAAATTCAGTCAAAGATTTCTGCCAATGGAGTAAAAAAATTACTTGGTAAGATTCTTGAAATAAGAAAAAACTGAGTCAAATCAAGTATAAAAAGTTTTTACTTTGTAAGATTCTTGAAATACTTGATTTGACTCAGTTTTTTCTTATTTCAAGAATCTTACCATGTCATTTTTTTACTCCATTGGCAGAAATCTTTGACTGAATTTGAGTCAAATTTTCAGGCTAACAAGACAAATAATCTTACACATTCTGAAAACAAGATTATTATTCTTACACGATCTGTTCTTGTTTAGTAAATCAGTCTCAAAACAAAATCAAAAAGGCTTTTTGGCTGATATAAGATTTTAAAACTTGGTTAGGTGGACATTTTTTGCAGTGCAGGATTACTAACTAAAGAATAGTTAACTGAAAATGTATTTTTGTTACATGTACAATAATATATTTGTTAAGTATTATTCAAGGCTCAAATTCAATCGATTTAGAGGGTAAATCAATACTTTAAATGTMACATGGACAATTACTTTCCTCTTTTGTTTGTGTTGAACTGCTTTGTTTAAGTATCGGTTTTATTACACAAAGAAAAAGCAGCAAGAGATAAATCTTCAAATGGATCCACTAACAGATCATTACCTGCTCTTCAGGAGACTCTGAGGGTTATGTTTATTATTTTCTCAGTTAGTCTAAAAGGAGAAATTCTAGGTAGAGATGTTTTTTTAAAGCAGCAAGCAGATCTATTCAGTGGTATATCTGAAGGTTTGAGAGAATATCACTGTTGTCTAAATACTTCTGAACTCACTGCTGGTCTCCTGGGGAACAGAGCTACTGATAGCCAATAAAAGTGCATTTAAAGGCGAAACAAAACAAAAAAAAATCCTAAACAAAAGAGACGACTTCAAAAGTGAGTTCAGTCAGGGGACATCTGCTACAGAATTTAGAAGTTATGAAGGGAAAAAAAGGGAGGATAGACAAAAAGAGGAAAAACAAGGTGTGTGTGTGCATGTGCGTGCGTGTGTGGTGGCTTCCCTTTATAAACTCCACATGGCTAATTAGCATTTGTGAAGGTCAGACTGGGAACAGTGGTGGAATGGGGGCGGGGGGGAGTACATAACATCACAATTTGGCCCCATGCCCACCACACACACACACACACACACACACACACACACACAGCGAGGCCAACAACTCAAAAGTACTTTTTCCTCCTCATGTCGTTCACAAGGCTGAAGTGGGGCAAGTTCCAGAGGGAGAGGATTTAAACTGTGCTGACATTTGCCAGAGTTCACTTACTGATTCTCTGTCTCTCCATTTCTGTCTCTGTAAAGTCAGCCAGAGCCATTCCTCAGAAGTCAGCAGCCCTCCATGTGACTCACTTCAAATACCGCCTGCATGTTCACATCTCTGGCCCCTCATACTGTCTCTGTGTGCCTCCAGAGAAGACGACCACTTTGTGCAAGTGTGTGTTCAAGAAAATTCGGATCCATAAAGAGAAATRTCATTTACCTTCATATATTGGGTTGCTCCAGTTTTCTTGCGCTTTTAATGGAATTAAGTCTGTAACGTTTAGAAAAGTGGCAAATATCTTTTTAACTGTGACCCTTAAACTTAATAACTTCTACAAATTAAAGGTCTAACATTTACTACCCACCAAAGGTTTCAACTCAGATCATCTTATGTTGAGTTAGTTGTTTAAATCAAAGCTCAATATCATGTATGTAAAGTTGACGGAATTATAACATTTTATGTGTTGGTTAATTTTGATTAGCTGTGTCAGCCATATTGAATTGGATTGACTCCAAGTGATAATCAGCTGTAGACATACGTCCAGTGATTACTTCCTRAAAGCTTCATCCATACATGATTAATGGTKGATGAGATATTTTGCTAACRGAGACATAGGTTAAAATGTCTTGCAATTTTCCTTAGAACTAAAATTAGAGTTATGACCACTTTTGTGTTTTTAAGGTCAGCTAAAAAAAAAACATCTGATGGTTTTCTCAGAGCTCTGTTCAAGCTCATATTTTGATATTTTGTCTTTAGGTGGTGGGTGAGAAGAGACTCCAACCAGGGCTGCGTCATGCAGCTTTGGCATTCTTGTTGAATATCACRATGACAATGAGTCACAACAAACTCACGCCTCTTTTTTTTCCTGTCGTCATTCTCACAGCTCACCTGGGTTTACTGATAATGTTTACACTCAAACCCAGATGACAACAAATCAATATCTTGCACAGACCTGGTTCTCACTGAAATAAAACTTCAGCGACAATCAAATCCAAAAGCTCTGGAACTAAAAGTTTTTTTTTTCATTTAAGCATTAAAAAAATGCTTTGGTTATTATTTTTCCACCTCCACACCCCCTCTGACACAGACAGCTCAGATAGGCCAGAGCTGAAAAACAGCTGACATAAAATCAACACCCGCTAGAAGTAATTAAATTCCCCCTTCAGGGCGTTTGCACACCAACAGTAGACTCCAGGAGAAAGATACACAATGCAGCCAGAAGTATTTATACAGCAATGCATTTCTTTTATCAGCCAGCTAATAAAACACAAGCATACATCCGGTGATGCATCTGGACAGCACCCCCCCCCCCCCCCCCTTTTTTTGTTCTTTTTTTTAAAAAAAAGACATTTAAACCTGAGAATAAAGAGTTCACTTAATGTCTAGCCCAGTTCATCCCGTCTCTGTCAAAGTTTGGGAAAGATTTTATCACGTGTGCGCAAGAAATCCAGGAAAAACACAGTTTAAACTTCTCTAATTTAACATGCACTGCAGCAAACCACAGTCTAACGTGACCTTTAATCCCACATACAGGATCTCTTGCAGAAAAAAAATAACTAAAATATGCGAGTTTGTCCACTGTACATGCTGAGAAGAGGGTGTTCTGTGAAGCTGTATCCAAAACTGTGGAGTAGAAATGGATCTAAATGAAAACTTTTCCTTCCAGAGCGTCCCTTTGTGACCAGTAGAAATTTCCAGTATATTCTGCCACACACAAAAGTTATAAAGGATTCTGCTTATGATGGATTTTGCTTCCTAAATATAAAACCTCTTTGATTTTTACAGCCCCAAATCAGCCTGCAAATGGTTTTAGAGGTTCCTCTAAAATCTGTGACATTGTTTTACCAAAGATCCAGGCAGACTTCTCCCTGGAAAGCTGAGAGAGGTGAATCAGGATAATTGGTGGAAGGGGAATCCATGCCGCTTTCAGGGGACCAAAACATCCCTCAGATTTAAATGTCTTATGCTAATGTTAAACAAGAATGTGTGTGTGAAAGCAAAATTTGTGTTAAAGAAGAAAAAAATGCAGTTGTAACTCATTAAAAATGATTTGTTGTAACGTTTCCCGTCCCAGCTTCTTTCTTTCTTTCTTTCTATTTTTGTCTATTTTGTGCTTCTCTAACAGCAGCAGCACCACACTGGTAGTGTTTTTTTTTTTTACTTTTAGCTTAGCGTAAAGGTGCTACCATGCCAGCGCTGATTAGGATCAACTCAAACCAAACAGCATGTTGTGTGACTGAAGTGCACAGCCTACAGTCAAACAGAAACACAGAACTGCAGAGTCCTCGATGCGTAAAGAGACAGATGATTTTTCACAAGCTGGTGAGCTGATAGTGGTGACATAAAATTTATTTACATAGTCACACATAAAACTGTAGATCTCCATCTTTTGTTTGACACTAAAACCATCAAGGTTTTCTGAATAATACATGAAAAAAGCACACACTGCAAAAACCGTCCGTCTTACCAAGTTTTAAAATCTTATATCAGCCAAAAAGTCTTTTTGATCTTGTTTTGAGACTGATTTACTAAACAAGAACTGATTGTGTAAGAATAATAATCTTGTTTTCAGAATGTGTAAGATTATTTGTCTTGTTCGCCTGAAAATTTGACTCAAATTATGTCGAAATTTTCAGCCAGTGAAGTAAGG
>NW_013952404.1:3992415-4001480 GCF_001266775.1 Austrofundulus limnaeus | reverse complement strand
ACACACACACACACACACACACACACACACACACACACACACACACACACACACACACACACACAGCTGGGCTGACAGAGAGGCTGAGGTCTCCAAGTCGCGGGGGGATAACATGCCACGGTGAGTGTCTGTCAGGAGGAGAGCTGGAGCCTGTTCTGGGGGAGTCTGCAGGGATCTCCCCCTTTGCAGCACAGCAGACAGCAGCAGCAGCACAAGCCTGGCCAAGCACAGAAAGTGGGTCAGCCCAAAGCGCGCACAAACATGCACTGATGCGCACAGATATATTCAGCCCTAATGTCAAAGAGTGGGCGCGTTTGCAAGAAAAAGACAGAAGGAGGGTGAAAAAATACAGAATGCATAGATGACTGTGTACATGGAAGCAGTTCAGTTTACATTACTGATCTTGGATTGGTGGAAGGGGTCTTTTTTTTAAGAAGGCTAAAGAGTAGAGGGAGGGGTGTTGCTGAGACAAAAACCCAGCCACAATGTATGGAAGTGCATCAAATTGATCCATAGTCTTTTCATTTCAGGCTTGGGTAAATAACAGCATTTGCATTGATCATCCTACAAAACCAGGCAACGATAGTCTTGGGAGAATATAGCATGTGTGCTAAGGTGTGTGTGTTACTGTGGCTGCTAGCAAAACACASCTCTTTTTCCTTTCTGCTCCTTGCGGAGACGAGGGCCTCACCAGAGCCCTACAAACGGCTATGATGGATAAAATGTTTTCAACAACACTTCAGAAGAGTGGATGCTATTGTGTCCGCCTATATACTGAAACACAGAATCCCAAAAATTCCCAGGACACTGCATGCTCTATTTATGTGTTATGAAAAACATGACTCAAAAGAAAAATCAGAAAACAGCCGTGCTCCACTTTCGCTGTCAGCTATCATGTGAAGTGTGAAGAGGAGGATGAGGATGAGGGTGAGAAAAGAAACAGGAGAGTTGAGTGATTTTTTATTTTCCCATCCACGGATGCCATCCTGGTAGTGACAGGGGAACGGACTCTCAGAAACCCCCCCACAACCCTGCACCCCCTCTCTGCACACACACACACCCGCCAAACCTCCATTCCTTCTTCCTCCTCTGATGCCTGTCACCACTGCTCTCTCCCTCCCTTTGCCCCCCCCCCGTCTGAAGGAGTGTGTGAAGTGTCCCCCGAGAGGCACCGACTCAAAGACGGTATTTACAAGATCCACACTGAGCCCACTTTTAACTGCCTGTGAAGAACTTCTCCCGCCGCCTTTGATGTGCCAACCTAATGGGGAAGAGCTCGCCGGCAGTCATTGCATACGTTAGCAAGGCAATGTGAGCTAATCCGCTAGCCTTGCAAGGTAGGCTTCATGCTGCTTGACGTAAATGAACACTTCAAATGTTGTATAGCCTTGGTACATTGCTTTCTTTGGAGRAAAAGAAATCCCTTGCCAAACAAACAGTCAACGATGTGTCAACCTTTACTGCTAATTACTGGCATCAGGAAAATATATATTTGGCCTTTTTATGATGGATTTATCATTTTTATGTATATAATTCATGGTAAAAACTCATGCAAACATTTAGCATCAAGTCTATGCTGACTTTCAGTCTTGGGTCAAGTGTAGACATGYGTTTTGTTATTCAAAAACTAAAAATATCCCCTCCACTTTCTGTTAATTAAAAGGGTCATATGCAAAATCCGCCTTTTTAGTGATTAAATGCATTTTGTTGTGTACTTGGAGTCTCTARAAGACAATTTGAATTTAGTCTCTTCCTGTGCTGCAAATATATCTTTATATTCTGTTTGTCATATTTTTCAACCTATTCACTTTATTTTTTATTTCGATGATGTTTTCTGAACTATTACATCACAGTATTTATGACAAAACTGCAGTGTTGTATAAAGTACCACTAAGTAATACTTGAGTAAAAGTACAAGTTTCTTACCAAAAAATTACTTTGGTAAAAGTTAAAGTCTCTTCTAGGAATATTACTTGAGTAAAAGTCTTAAAATATTTGATAAATTTTGTACTTAAGTCGTAAAAGTAAAAGTATTGATTTAAAATGAGCAGCTAGATTTTCTGTAATGATATTTATTAGGAGGTGACCTCCACCCAAAAAAAATGCAGAAATGACTGTATTGTTTTGAAATAATTAATTTATGTTAAATTTAGGATGCACTAGTCTATCTGTTTCAGTTTATATACATATATCAAGGGAGCTCAAACCTTTTCCACAAAATAAAAATCTATCTGAGTGCTGCAGCCAAATGCAATAATATAATTCATGAAATACAAATATTTCTTAAGTACAGTCCTTTTATTTTAATGATTATGTCCTGCTGGAGTGTGACATGGTTTGTTTGTGCACAAACTAATACGGTATCAGAATTTTATATATTTATACTTCTCATTCAACCACAATTAAATTTACTCTATCTAAGAGGCACAGTTTATATGGATGGTATTTATTTTTTACAATAAGCAGCTGGAATGAAAACAAGCAAAAGTGAAATAAAAGTGACAAATTTATACTTTTTGCCTTTTTTAAAAAATGTAAGGATTAGAAAGTACAGACATCTGTGTGAAAATGTAAAAAGTAGAGTGAAAAATAACTAATCATGTAAAGTACAGATACCCAAAAATTCTACTTAAGTACAGTAACAAAGCATTTGTACTTAGTTACTTTACAACTCTGCAGAACTGTCAAATAAGGTCAGGACTTACAAACTACATATTGCTCGTCTTCATTGTTCTCTGGCTCTGGGTCAGACTCTGGCCCCAACATGTAAGGCTGGATGGACAAGTCTTCCCTTTTTGACATCTTTTAATTCATTTGTAAATAAAAAGTTTCTGCACYGCCGTAAAYCATAMACCCCTYTATTAAGAAATTYAGACCAAAGCATTGCAGTTCCACTTTATATAGACGCCAACTGAATGATTTAATGTGAAAAACAGACTTAGAAGAATGAGATGTCTCATTTGAAGGTCAAAAGGTCAGATGTCACACTTGATTGGATCCTCATTATGTTACACAGAAACATTCATGAAACACTCTCACTGGCAAATACTGACATTCATCCAACTCAGTTTTATCTTTAACAAGGGTTGGGGAAAGGAAGGATTTCATAACAAAACAGGCTTTTGGAATGATTTTGAATTAGGCTAATTAGGTTTGTGTTTTGTTTGTTGCTCAGGAAGCATGATCAAAGTGATATTTCACCAATTTGTGTCAGCTCGGGAGTAGAGGAGAAACAGTTTGGAGAGTGCTTCCTATTAATCTCCTCAGGTTTGGTGCACTGTTGCGTTAGAAATGGTAATCAAAACAAGGGAGTTATGAATAATGAAAAGTGTTGATCAGAACACAACAAAACACTATATTTGTGCAATATTAGTAACTTCTTATTAAAAGAATTGGACTCGGCCTGGATTTGTTTATTTTCYGGTTGTCATGCACGCTCAGTTCTCYATGCCCATCTTGACGGGGGAAAAAAATATCAAAAATTTCGATGGCTTGACCCAGGAGCTCAAAGTCTGGGAGCAACTGGCTGTTTTGATCTTATCTAATATTTATGTATAACTTCCTTGATATTTCCTTCACTCCGTGAAGCCGTTCGCTTTTACAGTGTTACACAATGTCTTAGAGGGGCAGTGATGAAGATCAAACAGTCTGGGCTCAGCATACAGAGCACTCCCACCATAATCTACATGGAAAACCTGCTGCAAACCGTCTGATGCCCTGTGATTGTAACACGGGCTCCTGTGGACTGAAGAATACACTCTAATATTTGTTTTTGCACGTCTGTCAAAGAAATATGACAAAGAAAATTTCATCATTCAGATATTTTTTTTCCATAAATGTGATCCTGCACTCAGTGGTTTTCACAGACACCACTGCCACAGAACCATTCAAGGCTGTTTGGATCAGTAAT
This sequence comes from Austrofundulus limnaeus, assembly GCF_001266775.1. Classification (NCBI taxonomy): domain Eukaryota; kingdom Metazoa; phylum Chordata; class Actinopteri; order Cyprinodontiformes; family Rivulidae; genus Austrofundulus; species Austrofundulus limnaeus. Next base: position 3,997,570 of record NW_013952404.1, on the reverse strand, counting down.
GGTCTCAGATGCTTTTGACTATCTCTCCACAAAAGTCAAGTGTTCTCAACATGTTATTTGCCCAAAGTGGCCCTGTTCCAAAGCTCTATTGTTGGCTTAATGGAGGCAAGATGACACTAAGACTCTAATTATGGACGCCAACGATCAGCCCTGATAATATTGAGAGTAAAGTGGGTAATTTGTAGCTGTTGTGTTGAAGGGATGAGGGTAGGTGAAGAAAAGGGAGGGGGCTGGTAACCGAAGAGAAGTGTGTGTGTGGGGGGGGGGCGGGGGGGKTTTCTTGTGTCATCGCCTCATCGTCTGTCACCCTAATCATTCCCCCAGAGCAGAGAGCCAAGATGTGGACACGGCAGGAGAATATTAATGGACTATGCAACATAATGGTTCCCGCCCATTCAAAAGGAATGTCCTATAACATTACGAGCCATCAACAGGTGATTTCTCACTGCTCGCCGAGATTCATTGGTGTATACTCYTATTTCATAAAGTGACTACATTTCAAGTGCCCGTTCGTCTTGCTTTAAACAGATACTGAACATGAAGCAGATTCATGGTTATAGATCAGGAGCTTGTCTATCAGCAGGCTTTTCTCATTTTAGCTTGAATTTTTTTTTTTCTTTATTGACATGTTGGATTTGAACTTTTCGGACAAATCCTSAGTGACTGAAACACATTCTTGTCTTATTAGTGCTTAAACATTGCTTCTTGGCTTATAGTTATCCACCTGCTTCTTGATAGGTTCTTAATAGGATTCAGATGCTTCACGGTCATGGGTTCAAGATTTCATTGTTACAACTGGTGAGCCACTTTGATACCATTTCTGCCTTGTGATTCAACTCTCCTTGAATGCATGTTGTTAACAAGGAGCCCTGTTAAAGATGATTTTATGTCACCTTTGGGACAGACAATAAAGTTCATCTATCTATCTATCTATCTTAGATACTACAATATTTCTTTAAAAAAAAGCTGAAAAGGGCAATGTCAACCTTATTTTTTACCAAGGGCCAATCTAGTGCTCTGTGCATACAAAGAACATTTGTACTGTAAATATGGAACAATTCAGTATGAGACGCGCTGCCTTATTTTAGACTGATTGCAGTGTGGTTAGCTGTTTTTCTGAAGCGAAGCACAAACCACACCATAGGGCAACACTGCAAGTGAGACAAATAGTAACAAATAGTTGTCTTCCCATCCCTGTAACAACATGCTCTGCTGAGACCACTCCAGTCTGCTGTCTGTGGTGAATCCCAGAAGTTTAATTTCTTCTACCTGAGTAATGAATGTATCATTTATAGACAGGTCTAATTTTGGCTGAGTTTTTAATTTATTAATTTGACCAAAATATTGTACTTTTGATTTTAGATAAATTTAAAGAATTTTTTTGCACCCATTTTACAACCTCCACTGGCTAGGGTGCTGGACAGTGTGTTTACAGATGAACTTGACATACACTCACCGGCCACTTTATTAGGTACACCACGGTAGTAACGRGTTGGACCCYCTTTTGCCTTCAGAACTGCCTCAATTCTTCGTGGCATAGATTCAACAAGGTGCTGGAAGCATTCCTCAGAGATTTTGGTCCATATTGACATGATGGCATCACACAGTTGCYGCAGATTTGTCGGCTGCACATCCATGATGCGAATCTCCCGTTCCACCACATCCCAAAGATGCTCTATTGGATTGAGATCTGGTGACTGTAGAGGCCATTTGAGTACAGTGAACTCATTGTCATGTTCAAGAAACCAGTYTGAGATGATTCCAGCTTTATGACATGGCGCATTATCCTGCTGAAAGTAGCCATCAGATGTTGGGTACATTGTGGTCATAAAGGGATGGACATGGTCAGCAACAATACTCAGGTAGGCTGTGGCGTTGCAACGATGCTCAATTGGTACCAAGGGGCCCAAAGAGTGCCAAGAAAAGATTCCCCACACCATGACACCACCACCAGCAGCCTGAACCGTTGATACAAGGCAGGATGGATCCATGCTTTCATGTTGTTGACGCCAAATTCTGACCCTACCATCCGAATGTCGCAGCAGAAATCGAGACTCATCAGACCAGGCAACATTTTTCCACTCTTCTCTTGTCCAATTTCGATGAGCTTGTGCAAATTGTAGCCTCAGTTTCCTGTTCTTAGCTGAAAGGAGTGGCACCCGGTGTGGTCTTCTGCTGCTGAAGCCCATCTGCCTCAAAGTTCGACGTACTGTGYGTTCAGAGATGCTCTTCTGCCTACCTCAGTTGTAACGGGTGGTTATTTGAGTCACTGTTGCCTTTCTATCAGCTCGAACCAGTCTGCCCATTCTCCTCTGACCTCTGGCATCAACAAGGCATTTCCGCCCACAGGACTGCCGCTCACTGGATGTTTTTTCTTTTTCGGACCATTGTCTGTAAACCCTAGAGATGGTTGTGCGTGAAAATCCCAGTAGATCAGCAGTTTCTGAAATACTCAGACCAGCCCTTCTGGTACCAACAACCATGCCACGTTCAAAGGCACTYAAATCACCTTTCTTCCCCATACTGATGCTCGGTTTGAACTGCAGGAGATTGTCTTGACCATGTCTACATGCCTAAATGCACTGAGTTGCCGCCATGTGATTGGCTGATTAGAAATTAAGTGTTAACGAGCAGTTGGACAGGTGTACCTAATAAAGTGGCCGGTGAGTATCTATATATAATATGATTTAATGTGCACGGGTTGAAATTTTTTTACTATAAATTACAGTAAATTGTTTCAAATTACCATGCAAGCATCACTGCACAACATAATAGGAATTATCTCCACAAACACTAAAGCTACAAAAGCAGATTTGTGTCAGCATAAAAAGGTTTTAACCGCGACTGAAATTCCCACTACAGCATCTTCTGTGAAAAGCTGGACAAAGTCGGACTTTAGCTCAGATTCAGTCAGAGGTAAACATCCCATTAAGATCAATTCACCAGTAATGGTAAGTCAGGTACAAAAAGAACTCGGCAAGCCTGTGCCTATTCTGTCAACACCCTAAATCAAAGCCTCTTTCTCCTGAGTGATCTGTCCAAACAATTAAAATGGAACCTCTTTGTAGCATCACACTTAACATGTCAGACAGAAAAATGAAAGGAGCCTCGTGTGTTGCGTTGACGCCTCCTGTGACAAGCCCCGTGGAGAAAGCAGCACACCACAGAAATGACGGCTCTGTTCAAATTTTAAATATGTTTTGACACAAAATCAAAAGTTGCTCACCATAATGGGGCAGAGCTTCTCCCCCTTTTTTTCCCCTCTGTGATCACTTATTAGACCCCAAGGTGAACCAGGCAGAAATACTGACACCTGAATATTCTCTTTGCACTTTCTTTGACATTTTTTAGCAGATCTGGGAATCGTTTCACATTGTGAGATATCATTTCATAGTAAGATTTGAGCTCTGATCTCGCCACATCTGAGGCTCATGAAAAAGCCACCAGTGATCAATGAGGATTCCTGCGTGAGTCGCTGGGTTTTTATCTGCCTTACACTTTCGCTTCTGGTTTCCAGAGCTGCGTCGGCTGCTGTTCAGATTTGTAGGACTGTAATAAAAAAAGATCTGACAGCTTGACAGTGAGAGCTGGGATTTTTCTAACAATCAAAACACACAGGAGCAAACTTACCTTATTTTTTTTCTCAGTTTGAAAGCTGATTGGCTTAATGAACTTGATCCTGGAAGCAAACTGAGCGGACAATCAGCCAAACAACCCTCTGACTCAAATTAGATGCCATCCTGCATCTTTTTGTCATGAGGCAATGGTGCTGTGAAGAATAATTCATTTTCCTTTAGCATTATTAAGCTTGTGTGGCTTTGAACATAATGGGAAAAAAGCAAGTCTATTTCATGGGCCTTCACTGTACTCTATACATAATCCTGAAGATGAAATTGCTAATCTTCCTCCAAACAGGGGAGAATTTTTTTTAAAGCAAGACCCCAATTATGCCTAGCCTCAAATTAGCATGTTTAATGCAACAAAGTGTTTTAATAAAGAATAAAAGGCAAGGCAGCAGAAAACAAAAGGCAACTTGGTAATGAGATTATCTCTGCCAGACACCCAGTGCGCATCATTGTAGTTCACACAAATGGAAGAGATTAGAAGTCACATTCAAAACAACCTAATCCGTGAAAGACTCCCGATATGATTACTTTCTATTATGATTGGTGACTGAGTGCAATGGTTTTATGTGAAATCCTGAGGAGYCTTTAAAGTGCAGTTGTACATGAAGGCAGAGAGCCAGTTGAAGATTAGCTGAATCAGTCTGTGATAAGCTTCTGCAGTTTGGCCACAACTGAGATAAATCTGAAGACCAGATGATGTAAAACACATTTGATGGTTATAGATTATCCCCACAAATCATGCTGTATTTAAGGTGCTTTCTAAAACACACAAACACGTGTTTTCCTTGCTTCTAACTATCAGTTGTTTTGTTTTAAAGTTGTTTTTGTGGCTACAGATCTGTTGAAATAGCAGTGGTGAGTGTTATGGTGCTTTTAGAGATTGTTGTAGGTACTCTTTTTGTTGCATCCCATTTCTCCTGGGGCTATTACAGCCTCCTTCAGCCCTGACCTCCCCCTTTAGTTCCTGACAAGGTCAAACATCTCCCATTAGAGAAAACCAGGCCTTGCCTTTTGCCAGAGAAGTATCCAAGCTGTACGTCGTGAAGGTCAGGGGCTGCATAATGAACTGGAAAATGTCAGTTATATTACTCCTCATTTAAATAGCGGATTTTCCAGCACAAGGAACAAGGGTGATATTTACCCTTTTTTGTTTCCTGCGCAAGCCTGGAGCGAAGAGTCCTTCTTAATCCGGCAAGGGGTGTGAAACTGAGTCGTATTTGTAAAAGGATGAAATTTCCTGAGCAGAGTGAGCCCACTGTTTTTCACCCAAACCACATCTTCTTTAGTAAGGCAAAAATATTAAGGGAATTAAAGGCCTTGCAGTGATCGAAACAAGTACATATTGCCCGCCACCTGTCATGCCAGAGCTGGTGTTGATGCTCAGWCATCCAGATTATGGCAAATCTAAAAGGTTATTAAAAAACAAAGAAACTGGATGTAATCTGTAGTTGATGGCCTTTTACTTCCCAGGTATTTTCCTCAATTCAAAACAAGTAAGAGTGGGTTAACTTAAAGGGTGGGGTTGGGGG
>NW_013952404.1:3979877-3990082 GCF_001266775.1 Austrofundulus limnaeus | reverse complement strand
CTTCCTAATAAATGTCATCACAGTAAATCTATCTGCTCATTTTAAATCAATACTTTGATTTTTAATACTCAAGTACAAAAAAATTCAGACACTTTACTCAAGTAATATTCCTAAAGGAGACTTTAACTTTTACCAAAGTATTTTTTTTTGTAAGATACTTGTACCTTTACTGAAGTATTACTTTGTGGTACTTAAAACAACACTGCTCCTGCCCCACATAACAGCCCTCCCCTGAAGCATTGTTTGAAAACGTGCTGAAGTGGGAGTGTCAGAAACAGTAAGAGGTTCTTAAAGAAACAGAGGCCAATTTAGACTTTTAGACAGGATACGATGCAAAGTCAAATTTATTTTTGATATATACAATATTTTTATAACAACTGAAGGTGACATTGTAATTTGATTGTGGTATAGAACTGAATTATGTGTCTGAAATGGTAGTAGGTTCTTAAAGACACAGAGGCCAATTTTAACGTGTTTAAATGATACAATGCAAAGTCAAATTTATTTTTGATATATACAATATTTTTATAACAACTGAAGGTGACATAATAATTTGATTGTGGTATAGAACTGAATTATGTGCCTGAAAAATACATAATACCCCCCTTTAACTTCCAAACAAACAAACCTCAGCATCAATAATGATAAAGAAATTGGGAAAAAAAGATTTAAAAAAGAACTAAATTTATAACTCAGACAATGACAAAATCTATGTCAATTGTCAGTATAATCCCTACTTATTAATCTGATTATTCACATTTTTCAATGCATTTACATACTGACACAAATGTCAACGGTTATGTGCATTAGTGTAAGAATAAAACCAGAGAGGCGACAAGGATGAGATGACAAAAGGGCATCCAAAGGAGAATTTTAATAATGATTCCTCTAAAACAATTTCCATTAATTTTCAGCCTTCTCGCCAGGGAGTAATATCTACATGCCCGAGGCAGGTTTAAATTGCATAGTCTGCCTGAGAAAAGAGACAAAGACTCCCCAGTGTCCGGCCACTCTCATCAGTACAGGAGGACTCAAGGAGCGCTCAGGAGAGCGCGCCACAATAATGGAAGCTAAGCTATTAGCACAGCATCAAATCAGAGATGGTTCAAACTGGGTGGGATTGGGTTTGAATGATATTGTGAAAAGAGAYGCTGCTGGATTCCTCAGATCTTTACTTTGTGTTCGGACAGGTGGACAGCACTGTCAGACTGTAGCTTTACCTGCCTGCTGCACAGCTTACAATGTCAAAAAGGTAGGATGTGAATAATGCGATCATTTCATATTCTGACTCCCTGCCAGAGAATATGTCACTTGGACATCGGGTCACATACCCAGCCAGTCTGTGAAGGTAGAGCTGGGGCCGCAAGCGTTGCTGAGAGGAGAGGGACGACAGCCAGCTAATGTCACGCACACCAGCCTCAGGGACGCTCCCACTCCCCTCCCCCCACTCCCCCAAAAGATATTCTGTGGCCAAGCTGGCATCCCGYGTCCCTTTGCAGGCTACGTGAGCCCTCTTTGATCGATGACACCGGGCATGTCTCTTGGGTAAGGGTACACCTGGCAGGTTGTCAGCAGGCACAGGTTTTTAAGAAAGGGCAAAGAGAGGGAGATGAGAGGCCAGACGCTCTGGGATATTTTTAGGCCCACGACTACAATGTTTAGTAAACAGTAATAGCTCTTTGGAGAACAAATCAACTGTTTGGAATAGTAAAAAAAAAAGTCAGTATCTTACCGGCAGTAGACAATGACTGAGTTTCAATTTGGCAAATTTGTTTGGAGTCAGGCAGCACGGTGGCTCAGTTGGTAGAGTTGCTGCCTCTCAGCAAGAACGTTGTGGGAATGAATCCCAGCCAGGGACCTTACTGGGTAGAGTTCGCATGTTCTCTCTGAGCACGTGAGTTTTCTTTAAGCACAGCAGTTTCCTGCCACAGACCAAAAACATGAATGTTAGGCTAGGTTGTCTCGTTTGTTTAATGCAACTCTTTAATGCAACTCTTTGACTTGTGACTTGTCGAGGGTGTACCCCGCCTCTCGCACAGTGACTGCTGGATATGGGCACCTGTGACCCTCATAACCCTGAAAGGAAGAAGCGGGTAAAGATGATGGATGGATGGATGGATGGATGGATGGCTATTTGAAGTCATCAAGTTGAAAGCTACTCAGGTCGGGGCCAATTAAAATTAGATTTCTACCATCTAAAACAAATCAAAGCTCACAACTCTAGTGATTATTCTGCATTTTTACACTATTAGTTTAGTATTAGCTAGCTACTTGAACACACTGAACAGTTCATTTTACAACAGGATGCTGCTCAAAGAATGTGTTGAAATATTCCAAAGACATTTTTTAAATTTAATCTCTATCTTATCTTTATTTTACCAGGTACAGTGGGGAAWATAAGTATGTAGTCAGTCACCAATTGTGCAAGTTCTCCCACTTAAAAAGATGAGAGAGGCCTGTAATTGACATCATAGGTAGACCTCAACTATGAGAGACAAAATGTGAAAAAAAATTTGAGAAAATCATTTTGTCTGACTTTTAAAGAATTTTTTTTGCAAATAATGGTGGAAAATAAGTATTTAGTCAGTCACCAATTGTGCAAGTTCTCCCACTTAAAAAGATGAGAGAGGCCTGTAATTGACATCATAGGTAGACCTCAACTATGAGAGACAAAATGTGAAAAAAAATTTGAGAAAATCATTTTGTCTGACTTTTAAAGAATTTTTTTCTGCGAAAGGTCAATTGGTGACTGACTAAATACTTATTTTCCACCATTATTTGCAAAAAAAATTCTTTAAAAGTCAGACAAAATGATTTTCTCAAATTTTTTTTCACATTTTGTCTCTCATAGTTGAGGTCTACCTATGATGTCAATTACAGGCCTCTCTCATCTTTTCAAGTGGGAAAACTTGCACAATTGGTGACTGACTAAATACTTATTTTCCCCACTGTAGGTCAACAAATTATGTCAAATCAATGCTGCGAGATGAAAAGTATTTCAGTCAGTTTAGAAATTTTTCAGGTTTGAGTTTACTTAAATGGTGGAAATTCACTCTTAAAAAGAGCTCTGCTTCATGTAGCTGTTAGCTGGATTCCTTTATAAAAAATATTCTTACTGATTCTTTACACTGAAATCTTTCTGACTGCCATCTACAGCACGTAAGATACTGACCACTAATAGACACTCCAAGCAACCCCACTTCAAATAAAATGAACTATGTCTTTAAAAGGACCCGTTCCAAATAATAGAATGAAAAYAGAAATCAGTCCAGCAGCACAAAGCCCATCGCCTCCCAGTCGCACACACACACAATATTTTATAATGAAAAGTTTCTTTCCAATAAAACTTTTCTAATATCCTGTCCCCCGCCTGCTCCAAGAGGTTGGATGTCTCATTTGCAAGTGAGGGCCAGGAGAAGAGACAGCTGCCCAGCAGCCTGTCCGTCAGAAGAGCTCACTGGGGAGAGTGTGTGCCTCAGCTTGAAGGAGTGTATGTGTGTGTTGATTAATATCAGGAGGGCAGGGCAGCGCTCAGGCTGCGGCTGTCGGTAAGAGGGAGAGAGGACAGTTCTTTTCACTGCCGCTCGGGGAAAAGTCTGCTGGAGGAGAGGGTAATGAGCCAGAAACAGGCTGAGAGACGAGAAGGGAAGACTAAGAGCAGAAGAGTGGAGGAGGCACAAGGACAGGACACAACACTCCAACGCTGACCTCACACCCTTCACTCTCTGTTTTTCCTTTCCTTCTCCCACTCCCTGCAGAAAAGCCAAGCACCACATAGCTCTAATTTTTTACTTTGTATGTTTTCCTCCTTTTATCATTTCACATTAGTTTCCTGTTTTTTTCCCTCCTCATCTTTGTTCTGCTCTACATCACACAGTAACCTGAAAAAAAAAAACATTTGAATGTGCTTCCATGCACACGGTCACAGGTTAGGCATACACGCATGCTTGCACTCTTTTTCATTGGGTCTTTTTCATTGTGTAAGGTTAGATGCACACTGTGCACTGCACGCTACACCCAATTACTGCAAAAACACAACAGTTCRTTAGGGTTGAATGGTTGAAATAGGCCTGATTTAACTAAGAATTAAATGTTTTGAGAAGGATGTCACAAATTTTCTTATTTCTTGTCCGAGAGGACGAAAAATACCGAACTGTGGACTGGATAAACTGAAGCAGAAGAATGGTAAATTTAAACTTAAAGGTTGAAAGATAAGACTGTTGAAATCTCAACTCAAAATAAATCCAGCTTGTTGGAAATTTGAAAATAACTCAAACCGTTATCTTTTTCAAGGCTTTAAYGGTCTTATATTGTAACAAGTCAGTGTTGTGTTTACACCTAGCTTCACTGCCCCCAAGTGGCCAAAATCATTCAGCTTTGGTTAAATAATTCAAACTTAAAGGTCTGAAATAGTTATAATTCTATACAGAAACAAAATTTTGAGGCCCTGAAAACCCCTGACTATAAAATCTTGAATAATGTTCATGAAAATATTGGTCCCAAAGGAGTGAGCCGCAGGAAAAATTGGGAAAGCGTGTGCCCTTATAGCAACCAGAAGGAGATGGGGTAAACGATGGGCCACAGGTGGGGATTAAAATTGACCACTCGCTGTTATAGAAGGGTCATAGCATCAGGGTCAAGCCATACTGTGCAGGAAAATTACCCTACAGATACATTTTTTTGTTCTTTAGAGTAGAGGCCACTGTGTGTGAGTGTCTGCTTAGAGGGATTGGGCTGTGAGGGGKCTATCTGTGCAGAGAGGATGCATTCACTAAGACTTATGAGGGATAGCAGGCCACAAGGGGTGAGGGGCAGGAAATAACATGAGCAATTTCATAAATGGAAGGGAGAGGCTGTGACTTCCTAAATCGTCTGTGAAAGACAGAGGGAGGGAGCGGCGATGACAGGGGGAGATGGGGAAGGAGACGACAGGGAGAGAGATGGAGGGAGGTGAGAGGGACGCAAAGTGTGAAAGGGATGGAAGGGAGAGAATTGGAGAGGTGGAGGGAGGGAGAGCGGTAAATGGATGTAAGTGGGTGAGGGAGGCAGGGGCACAGTGTTGAAGGAGAGAGGTTGGAGAGATGAAAAGATGTAGAGGGCAGATTTCCCACCAGCTGAGTGAGCACCTCCATTACCCTTTCTTTCTCTCCCTCCTCTCCTCTATCTCTGTGTCCTATCAGCCTCAGTGTGGCATCCTCTCACATCAGATTAGCTCCAGCCCTGAGAGACAGTTCAAACTCCTCTGTCAAAGTTATTTAAAACACATCCAGTTCTGAGGCCTGTTCTGCTTCCTCCCACCACCCATCCATCCATCTCTCCCCGTGTTTGTCCTTGTCACGGCCCAAACTTGGGCTGAGGCTGAATCCTTGGCAGCCCAGCTGGGATTCGCATCTCCCCGTGGCTTCAAAAGTCACCATCAATCAAACATGAGGGTGCGGAGGTGGACCTAGGTGTGGCAGGAGGCAGGAAGGGACTGCAGGAAAGCCACAGAAATCATAAGCCTCAGAAACAATGACACAGACGACCTGGATGTTCACATTTATATGTTTTGAGCGTTCCACAGACAATGTCGTTTGTGGTTGGAGAAATACATCACTTTTATTTAACCTCATAACAATTTTTTTTTCAGTTAGGAAAAGCATTGTGCGTTGGCCAGGAAGCTATAGACGAGTCCTGGGAGTTAGATGAACAGATTGCACCATAATGTGTCAAAGCTTCATTCCCCTGATGAAGAAAGCAGGTTTGGTGTGACACGGCCCGGCACGGCTCAGCCCGTTTTCTGACAGAGTAACTATTTGAGCTCTCCAGTCATGGCCTTGGTGATGAATGGCCTCCACTGCCGGGGAAAGAAAGGAAAAGCGGGCCACGGAGTCCTTGGAGGATCAATACGAATGCATGGGAGAACCTGCTCCGCATGTTAAAAACCCAGATCCAGCCCCAGCCTCCCTCCACCCTGCCTGCTCTCGCTCGGCTGTCTCCTGCATCGCTGACGGACAAACCTCTGGGAGCGAGCTGGGGGTGTGTGTGGGGGAACAGAGGTTGTGCACGTGAAGGTGCATGTGTTTGTACATGAAGTGTGTCAGCAGGTTTCTAGAGGGGCTGGCCTGTCAGCAAACTCAAGGTCGACGCGGCACGCAGGGGCTCCGAGACACACRCAACTCTGCAAATCCACCCACTGTTGATTCTGTGAGAGGGGCCACACTGTGACATGGTAATTCAGAGGTGTCTAAGATGATGGGTATCCTATTAATGAGCCCCAAAACAATGACTAGACTAATGAGCTTATAATGGGAATATTGAATGCAAGGGAATGGGATTGGGCCTTGTGTGAGCCAAGAAAGAGGCCGTTGAATGAGAGCCAGTGCACAAGGGCTAGAGGGCTAAAAGCTTGAGACGAATACAAACTGCGAGGGGCGAAGCAGAGGCTGTAGGGATCGGGCTGCACAGTCAGCCCAAATCAATACACCCCTTCCCGCTTCGCCTCATTGGGTCTGTGATATACGAGACCATACAGCTTCTCTGAGCATAAATAAAAAGTGAAAATCCTACARATTCTAAGGTCAAACAGACACAGATCACTATTTAGAAACAATATAGTTTTTGTCCTTCAGAAATGTTAAAAASGACTGATTGTTATTTTATTATACGTTCAGCCTCTGTTTGCAAATGACTAAAATAATCTTCGATCTATAGGGGTGATTCGAACAAAGTAGAGAAAGGCACGCTGGGAAAGAAATTACAGTCCAATTGTTTTGTCTTATTCTGGCTCCTTAATGCTGTCGGGACCCTTCGCTGCGAGCCGAGCAGCCCCTCCGTGTGATTTGATTCCATTTGGAGGGTTCTATTTTCCTCTTGATCTCACACATTAGGGACCTTGCTATTTACCAGAGCAGGAAGAAGAGCGAGGACAGTCAGAGCAGTGGGATGGATTARCACACAGCTGTTGAGACCAAGCAGGTCAGCGTTTTAAATCTGTACTCCTGTCCAGTTAAATCTGCTGGCCTGTACCTCAGAGATGCTCGCGTGTAAAGAGATAAATAAGTCCGAGCAAGAGACTAAAAAAAACAAAAAACTTTTGGACTCAAAGGGGTGAGAAGTCATGTGGGTGGAAATGAGCGTTTAGATAATCCATATAAGACCAGAGAGGCCACGTGAACAGGTCCARGTATGGAACAGCTGTCTGGACTAGGGATGTAACAATTAAGTGATAATTGATTAATAATCGATTATAACTGCTTTAAATGTGAATCGATTCATAAAAATGAATTAATCGATATAACTGTTTTTGTGTAACAATAAGTTGCTTCTTCAGGACAAATTCAGTTTGATAATTGATAACTTTTGGTCACATTTTGGTGATGATATTTTTTATTTATTTTGAACATTCTGTTAAGACAGATAGCTACAGTTTGATACAAGAAAAAAAATGCTGATGTTACAAGAAAATAAACATATTTGGTTATAAAATGGCTACAATTTACTGAATCGTTACATCCCTAATTGGAACCTAAAATTACTATGGAAATTTATTTTATATTTCTGTACAAGAAAATACACAAGTTCACTTTTTAAGAATATTTAAGAATCAGGTTAAACTTCATCCTGTTGCATTAAATCCAACGCTGACCTTCAGAGGACAGATGTCCCTGCTTTATGTGTGTGTGTGTGTGTGTGCATTGCTGAGGTAAGGGATGGAACTCTACCAACAGAGCATGTCTGCCCAGAGAGCAGCCAGCCAATTATCCCTCTTAATTATCTATTGACGAGATGGAATTGATGTTTTTGGAGCGCTGATTGGATAATCAGGAATGTTGGCCACAGTTATTCTCCTTGGCTGGTCTCACTCATCTGTCCGATCTGGTCTCCTTGTTTCGGTAATTTGCTCGGTTTCACAACAGTTTCCCTGCACRGACCAAAACTCGCACTTAAAACGAAAAGCAAAACGAAGGACGTAGCATTCGTTCTTCTGCACGCGTTGCTTGTGTTTGCTTAAATCCATCGCAGAACTTTTCCAAAACGTTTTTCATGTGCACGACCGTTAACCGTTCCCATCTGGATTCATTGATTAACCTCCACCTTTATCTGCAGACAAACATGCATCTTATGGGGCTCYGTTTCCAAAGCCGCCCGGGGCTGAATGAAAGAACGCACCTGCATTGTTTGCTGCCCTTTTTACTCTTTCATATCAGCAGCCAATTTTCTTTAAATTCTCCTGGAGCTCTTTCTGGCACAGGCCCAGGCACCAACCAGGAGCAGGAGAGCACAAGACATGAGTGACACTGATTGTGCCTCTTCTAATTAAACCTCACCTGACCTTAGTGTCGGGACATCATTAGTTCTCCCTCGTAATCATCACACAGCAGCAATTACATTCTGTTTAGTACCATTTGCATTTCACAAGATTTCCTTGAACAATCAAAGTCAGACTGGGAAAAGTGTCAAATAAAGCACGGACCACTAAAACGGCAGGAAGATTCAATTTCACAACACTGTAAGGCAACGGATTGTTGCTAAATATCATGGGRGGATCGAGAGTTAAAGGTTAAACAGGCTGAAACAAAGGGAATAGTCTGAGACCACGTTCACATACAGCATTAATGCTCTCCGTATGTTTTCTGTAGGAACAGAAATGTACGACCCTTCTGGGGAAAAGAAAGTCTTTTCAAGTTTTTAAACTCTGCTGCTCACCACAAATGGGTTTCTCATAAAAATTGCTCCTTCAATTTAGTACGGGAGAAAGATGGAAGAGAAACTAAAAATAACCACTCTCCAGAATACTTAACGGCAGCAAGCGTGCATCTCCCCACTTATAGAAAACGCACTACATAAAACCCACACACACACACACACAAACACACCAGTGCAGAATAGAGTCATCTCTGTGAGGATGTACTCCAGGGTAAGTGCACAAGGGCAGATTCTCCATCTGCATTGTGGGTGACAGCAGGGGTTGTGCTGGAGTGGCGTTTCTTTCCCAGAGACGCCGTTGACACAGAAACACTCGTACGTCACACGCATGAAAGAGGGCCCTTTGAAAGCTCAGACGCACAGTTGGCACTCGAACGAACCGAAGGAGACCTTTTTCTACCAGCTCGTCTCGTGCATCTGCTGCTACCAGATCTGACAACGGCAGCAGAATAAGGTCGTCGTGTTAAGATGAGAATTATGCAGACAAAATACCCTCGGGGCTTCCCGCTTTCCTCGGCAACGAGCATTCGTGTATTCATTCTCCAAACAGAAATGTTTTCATTACCGTTACGTCCACTTCGCTAATGCAACAAAATAAAGAGAAAAGCAACCAAATATTTTTGCTAAGTCTGCTCAGAAACATCTCTGCGATGCATTCAAACGTCAAACAATATTACCCTGCTAGGATACATTTAGCTGCTCATAAACTAAGTTTATATTCAGGCCACAGTTGTGCTTTCACCACCGAGAAGCACGACGGCCGGATCAGAGAGAAAAGGCGCCGAATGTCAACAAAACAATACTCAGCAGGTGTTCTAAGGATCGGCTCACATTAGTGGTACTTAGTAACAGTCCATAATTACAGGTGAGGTTCAGTCACTGTGCCAAAAAGCACTAATGTACATATGTTAATGCCACACGCAGAGTGGAATTGATTTAAGCCACACATCTGCCCAACAGATGTGGAGAGGCTCTGCATACTCATAAAAACTTCATTAAAAAAATGAATAAAAACATTGAAAACAAGAAAGGCCTTTTACCAGTAAAGACTGAGACATAAGATAGTATCAAAACAGGAATGATGGAACCTAACAGTTTAACAGAGTTACCCAAAAGTATTATATTGATTTTTTTCTCCTGTAATTGAGGATTGTCAGGTCTTTTTCCTCTGATAGTTTTGCGCATGTACTGTAATACAGTACACAGTATGCAACATATTTTGTGTTTTATATACACTAACTGTATATAAAAGACATGAAATATGTAGTACACTGTGTACTGTATATTGCCTGGAAATGTAGTAAAAGTACAAAAATTATTTCTTTAAAACTTGTTACAAAAAAAAACTTAGAAACCAACATACAGCGGGTAAAATAAGTATTGAACACGTCAACATTTTTCTCAGTAAATATATTACTAGAGGTGCTAATGACATGAAATTTTCACCAGATGTCGGAAGTTATTTGTAATAATGTGGAATGGCACAGGGAAAAAGTATTGAACACACTTCCTAAAAT
>NW_013952404.1:3974546-3979867 GCF_001266775.1 Austrofundulus limnaeus | reverse complement strand
CACTGACAAGGGGCAGGCTTGCTTTCAAATTACTGAGAGAGTTCAGCTGGTGTATTGGCTTTCCATGCCTTTTTACACCTCCCTTTCTTCATGTGTTCAATACTTTTTGCCTGTGCCATTCCACATTATTATAAATAACTTCATTTCTTGACATTTATGGTTTGATTTCTTTGTATGTATGGATTACTTGGGTTGTTACCGACATCTGGTGAAAATTTCATGTCATTAGCTCCTCTAGTAATATATTTACTGAGAAAAATGGTGACGTGTTCAATACTTATTTTGCATGCTGTATATTACAATACAAAACAGTACATTTTCAAAATGTTTAAAATACCCGAATTACTATTTTTTAAACTTCACTGAGTCACATTCAACCATACAATAAAATCAGCCATTAAAAAATGCATTTACTCCTTGAGGAAATTAATCACATAAAGAAAAGCTGTGATAAGAACTACTAGCAGGTTATTACAGCATGCCACGTTCACTGAGGATAAAAACTTACTTCATCAGAAAGGAACAAAGTGCATTCTGGAGCCAGATTTCACATTAAGGGAATTTAAAATATTCCAGACTGCCCAATTTAGGGGCTAAACTTCTGTGCAACTTAATTTGACAAGATTAATTATACAATTAAATCCCAACTTCTCTCAATTATGTAGAGAAATACTGCTTGTCTGCTGAGGCCGACCCTTCACCTCTGCTGAGGCGAGGTACCTGATAAGCATAATTTTCAACAGGAGCAGAAGAAATTGCTGCCTATTTTGTTGCTGCGCTCGACTCAGCACATTATAGTTCTTAATTGCTGACAGACTTTGTAAATGTGCCCTTGACATGGGAAAGGGAAATGTTATGCCATTCACTCACACGCTACTGAACGTGCAGGAGCTTTCCCCCTGATTGACAGGACAATCCACTCAATCAAACGACTTAATTGTGAGCCAATTGATTCTGTAATTGCAACTGGCAGTCTTGCCACTTCTGTTTCATTGATTTATCATCTATGAAGAGCAAAGATTTAATGACATAATTCAGTTTTAGCATCAGAGAAGTCAGTGTAATCTCCAGTGATATTCAGGAGACCAGCACAACTTTACATTTTTTGAGTCTTTGTTCCATGTGTCAAACTCAGTTTGGAATAATTTATGGTTACCTAATCATAATAGTTGCTCCTAAATTGAAAAAACAAAAAGTACAGAAATACAGATTGTCAAATGTTCAACCCCAAAAATTAATGGAAACATTTTTAAAACCTTCGTTTTCACACTGAAATCCGTCAGTTGGGGTTAATACAATGCTTTGGTCTGAATTCTTCCTCACTGTAACTCCACAAGCCCCTGACCTTTTCTGATGTGTGTCTCAGATCAACTCGTTTTGAGGCTGTCTCTTTAAATCCTAACGAAGAGCTTCACAGAGCGGTATATTTTAGTTTGATAACAGAAATGTGACTATTAATGGCTCAGAAACATTTTATTTATAAATTGATTAAAAGATGACCTGTCCATCCAGCCTTACATGTTGGAACCAGAGTCTGACCCAGAGGAGAATGAAGACGACAAAATTCTGTTGCAAATTTTGTGATGTAATAGTTCAGAAAACATGATAGAGAAAACTGAATCGGTTAAAAATATGGGCCAAACAGAATATAAAGATATCTATTCAGCAGGAGAACCTAAATAAATTTTTTAAAAGTGCACAACAAAATGCCTTTAATAGCTAAAAAGTGGATTTTGCATGACAGGACATTTGTTAAGAGAATTACCTAGATTCTGCAACACTTTAAGAGACTAAAAGCCTGTCATCGCTCTGAAAGGAGAAGACACCTGAGAGACTCTTAAACCACGAGAAGCAAACTCCTTCAGTCTGTGATTTTCATAAATTGAGCAACACACTTCAAACTGTGCCTTTGCTTTCCAACCCAGGGTTATGTTGTGGTGATTGATGAAGAGAAATGAATTGATTTGACATGATTATGAAGTTTTTTTCATTCAGCAGCAGCGTATTTCAGTAAAACGACAGTTTGGCTAACAAGCAGTAAAGTGGCAGAAATCAGCCAAGTATGAACGTATTCTTCAAGTGTCCTTTTATAATATATAATACCCTTTACAGCTACATTAGAAATGTGCTGACAGCTAAAATGTAAGGCCACTACTAACCCCCCACTCATGTTCTTTTTTTTTTTTAGATTTATGTCCAGGCTAAGAGCTGAAGCAGCAGGATTGGGTTACAAAGAGCAGGTGGGCTCATGCTCCTCGACAAGCAGCCGCTATCAAAGTGAAAGAGGGGAACTACCAGGGATAGGCGTTGAACCGGTTTCAAAGACCTTCAGAATCCCACCTTCTACCCCCCCACCCATGCCATCATTGTATCGGCCCTCCCTCTGTTTCCTTCAGAGGAGAGGGGGAAAAGAGGGTGAATGGCATATTTGACCTTAATCTGCCCAGTAGTGAATTTCAGAGTGATGACATGCTACCTCAGAGGTAAAGGCCAATTGTTTCTTTTGTACCTCGTCTACGAGCAAATTTACACGCCCCGGGGACTTTTTTTTTTCTTTTACACCAAAATCTGTGAACAATTTCTGATTCTGCATTGGGACTTTTGATTTATTTGGCTGGATCTTCTGTTCCATTTTTCATGAACGGTATAAAAGACTGATGTCAAATAATAAAGTGGTGTTTTAGGCAGTAATGTTGCTATGCAAGATATGTTTATGTTGTTTAGAGCAGAGGTTAAACCGGGTCCCAGAACCCCCAGGGGTCCACGAGAAGTATCTTGGGAGCCCTCAAAAATTTTACAAAATTGTTAATTTGGGTTTTATTTTTTAAAATGCATGGGGAACAATGAACTAATAAAACAAACATAATAAACTAAATAAAAAATATATTCCCATGGCATTTAGGGGTTGAAATGTAAATTACCCTTTAAAAAGCATGGGGTTTATGAGGGGGTCCCTGGCACTTTTTTGCCCTTGTAAGGGGTCCCCAGACCCCAAAAAGTTTGAGAACCCCTGGTTTAGAGTAACTGTGGCTGTATAAGTTATAACGTGAATCTCAGATGCAGAATTGTGTTACATGTTCTGTAAATCTTAATAAATTGAATGAACCACTTTCAACAACCTACAAATAAAAGACAATAGTTTACATTCTTGTTTAGCAGAAGTCAGTTATTTAAAACTGCACAATAATAGAAGTACTTTTGGCTAAAACTTTGTCATTAACCATTTGTAATGGACATATCATGAACAGCTAGATAAAGTTTACTGAAACCTTTAGAAAGTAATAATTTCATGCAGCTATAACTACAAATCATTAAGTTTTGGAGACAAAAAATCTGCAAACTTTGTGAGTTCCTTTGTTTCCCTATTAGAAAATCTCCCAGTGTTTCATTTACATTTTCTAGTGTTTTTTTCCTCTTTCATAATGCACTGTAATAAAGTGTCAAATCTGTTTCTCTTGTTCAAAGGTTTTGTCCCTGTTATTCACACTTCTGTTTTGTATTTAAAACTATATTTTGATGTTCAAAATTACTGTCTTTGTTATTTGCTTTTCTGTTTTTACCCTGTTTGTAGCTGCAGCTGATACAACTGAATTTTCCCACTGAGGGACAGTAAAGGCTATTTTATTCTTAAAAAGTACTTAAGACAAGAGAAAAGCACAAAACTAGAACAATACATTAAACAAACAAGCTCTATAACTCAGAAGGTGCAACCAACATATAAAAATTATAAAAGCTGATAAATAAATAAATAACTTAAATAATTTTTTGGCAGGCAGTGTATCTGTAATATAAATGTAGTGCAATCATAGTTAAATAACACTGTTCTATACAACTCCATGACTTTGATATATTAATATAATGTAGCTTTTAGTAAATGTACATGAGGAAGAAATATTTCTCACATTTGGAAAATAAATGTTTTCAAATTCAACCTAAAGAAAAGACTTTAAATGAAGGAAGCAGCGGTGATGCCCAGGGGCTCATTCGTTTAAAAACAGTTATTTTAACTCAGCCCCCGGCAGCCTGTCATGTTACTTTAGTCTTCCCATCGAAGATACAAATGTAACCAGAAGAAAACTCACAAAGGTATGTTTTCCTTCGATAAGTTTCCATTTCCCTCAGCAAGCCTGTAGAAAGAGTCTGATGTGATTTACTTTATCATCGAGGCCACATCAGCATAATGCGCAGAAGAAAGTGCATCCATTTCCCAAAATACACACACGCACACAAATATTCTCATCATCATGTCAAGATGAAAAACAGCACAGACTCGCTCAGAAAGCCACACAATCCTCCGTCACATTTGTCAAGTGCTGGTATAGAATATTCAGAATGTGATGCATATTTAACGCTGTGTAAAGGCAGAGAAATTAACCATGAGACGAGTCTTTTGCCGAGCCAGCGCGCTCCATGAATTAATAATTTGAACAGAACTTATTAACGTATTTGTTAACAGTAAATATTCTGTATGTGTCACTGAGAGCATGACTGTTTAATAATTCTGAAATTTTAAACTTTAATGTTTAGCTTCATTCTGGAAACAATGGCTCCAGCTGTAACTGATTCTTCTAGCGAGGAGGAACTGCGTCGGCTGTGTCGAAGTCAGGTTTGAGTCACTTCGGCCCTGCGTGATGGGAGAGGAAGCGAGAAGAGAGAGTTTTAAAAGGGGCAATACTATGTGTTTCTCAAGTATATATTTAAATACTATACCATAATAAAACATCTACAGTATGTCACCTTTTGTTGTTATTAAAATGCTGTTTTTATGTTTAAATAGAAAATAAACTTTGCCCTCTGTCTCTTTAAGAACCACCTTCCGCTTCTGTCCCGCCCATTTCAGCGCGCATGCGGGGGGGTGGGGGGGGGGTTTCGGTCCACACACGTGCTATGATGCAGTTTACTTGGCATCTGAAAATACATTTCCTCAAAGTTATTTTGAATCTGAAAAGAGCTTCACTGAGTGAGCAGTAGTGTTGAGAGCAGCAGATAGTTTAAGTTTCACTTTCACTTTGCTTTGTTACTGCCGAGAGCCTGCAGGAGTCATGGGTGGGGTGGGGAGGTGTACGCCATGATGAGGAAGCTCAGCTTAAAGACACGTCCCAGGGGCGTTTCTGGTCCCAAAAGGTGTTTCTGGTCCCCACGTCTTTTTGCTCCTCAGCATGGCTGCCTAAAAATACTGCAGGATTTCACAAACATGCTTGAATAAGTCAGAGCAAGGCTTTGGGCATGTTTTTTTTATGAGCGTGTTATGGACTAATTATCTATCTGTGTCACATGTTCAATGTTAATCTGTTTGTCCAGACAACAGGACTCCGCAACGG
>NW_013952404.1:3972312-3974536 GCF_001266775.1 Austrofundulus limnaeus | reverse complement strand
GGGATGGTTTACACAAACACGCCAGCGCTACATGTCAGACGTATGTAAACTACATGGCCATGGCTGAAACAGGTAGCCTAACATTTAACATAACATTATAATCATTATGGCCTTTAATAAATCTTTTTTTGTGTGTGAGGTCACCTCCAATTAAATATAATTTTAACCTCTCTGTTTTACTCAATACTTTTACTTTTAATACTTAAGTACATTTTATATTTGAGATTTACTTTTATTACTTAAGTACAGTAAATGYCAAATAYTTTAAGACTTTTATTCAAGTAGTWTTCTTAGAGGAGACCTTAACTTTTACCGAAGTAATGTACTTTTACTCAAGTATCATACTTTACAGAAGACTGCCCTCAGGTGAAAATGCACAGTTGGATTTCCCATARGTTGGAAAGACGTCACTTCCGGAAGAGGGGGGAAAACCGTCGTCCAGCAGTTCAGGTCTCGACAGTCAGAGCGCAAACACAGACACACAAAGACACACACAGAGACACACAGAATCCTATCTGGAATGGCGTCGCAGGCCCCGGTCACAGCTGCTCTCCCCCGCCTCGGGAGGAATTGCTTCCATTTGGCCTGTCACTTTTGCCAGGGCCACTGTAGCTTTTCTCATTTGTCAGAGAGCAGGGGAATCCTCTGGCACTCATAGCTAATCTGCAGCCACAGGCTACAGGAGGCGTGTGCACACACACACACACACACACATACACACACACCTTTCTCAAATACTTGTTCACAGGGGTCCTTTTTAATTCCAACTGGTGTGTGGACAGGAGCGGGACACAAAGATTTACATTTTACCAAACATACAACTTATTTGTATCGACTGAATTGATACACTTTCTCTTTTTTTAGGCCCAAATTTTGTCAAGTTTGTATGAATTCTGGTTAGATGAGCAGAAAAACACTAATTATGACATAATGATTTCTAAGTCGCTCATGTATACATGTCTGAGCTCATGCTCAGTCCAGTTAGCTCTCAATAAGATGAAAGATAAAATATCCATAGTGTGTCTGGTATGGAGAATGAACTTGCAGAGAACTAAAACTCCTCGATTCTATTGGGATATTGGGTGATAATTACAGCACAACAGGCCTGCATCACTGCCTGACGACCAGCTCTGGAGGAACGGAGCAGTCCAATTAAAGACCTGTCACACGTGGCTTTAAGGGAAACATGGCCAACACGCTGTGCCAGAACCCATCTCATCATTGGAGGCTGCCGTTGCTTTGAGGTACAGATGCTTTTAACTCTTTCTTTCAATCAGTTTCCTCTGCAGTCAACAAGTGATGGTTCAAGTAACCAAAAACATTCAGCTACATGTGAAGTCCAGATTTTAAAAAGTGTGGCATTTGAAGACCAGTTTGCTTTCCAAGAACAAAAAAGACAAAAAAAAAAAAACTAAGAAATTTAAACTCTGCGTTCAGAAACACTATTAGTTTGAAGAAAGGGAATGTAAGCCGATTTATCCAAACTTTGTTTAAATTTTGGCAAATTTTCTTAAATGGATGTTGAACACATGTTCAAAAACATTCTTTGAATTAGAAGCCTGATCACTGAGACAGTTGTAGTTTTGTCAAACTTTATAAATGATATCTCACTCAGTCTAATTAAACATACAAGAGATGTTGGTGTTCAGACTAAACATTAAAAAAAGTTCTGCAATTTATTTATCTATCAACACAATTTAAAAATTTATTTAGCCTGAAGTCTAATTTTGACACAATTTGGAAAAGGTTTTTACAAAGAGCAAATCTTTCCCACTAAATTGGCCATGTGACTAGGACATAAGGGTGTCCAGGGACTCACTCCATCATCAAATTAATCGTTATCGGCTAAATACCACGATTAATCGCGAATAATTGTTTTAGCCAATATTGCCCAACCCAAGTTGGGGATATCTCAGTTACACCACACCAAAGTGTCTGTAAATCTGACAGTTATATATATTTTTTTGTTTAGGCTCAAGTCAGTTAGCTTCACTGGCAGCTAATTGACTTTCTCTACAGATAAACATACATAAAACCATTACAGTGTTACCTTGGCGGTTGAAGTAAGGATTCACAGTGGTAATAATTTGTCATCTCACGATAAAAACAATAAAAATCCTGCCGCGTATACAGTTAATATGCTCGTCTTTTATGACCAAAAATCTAAAGGTGTTAAAGCATATACAGGCTAATTTCTGTCAGCATGATTTCTGCATTCTTGCAC
>NW_013952404.1:3970209-3971557 GCF_001266775.1 Austrofundulus limnaeus | reverse complement strand
TATATATATAGTCACTTATCGTTTCCATGATAAAACCTAGAAATTATCGTGATATATCTTTTTAGTCCATATCGCCCATCCCTAGAAAGGTACAGTTCTGGAGGATTTTTTAATATGCATTTTTTGTACTTTCACCCAGCATGGATATTTTAGCAAAAATTAAACCTAGTGGTTATTAACATTGCATTGATCAAAGTTTCATTATGGACTTATAAATCACTCTGACACTTTTCAGAAAACCTCTTTGAATGATGGTCGTAACTTTTTAAGTATTTCTGACAAACTTAATGCATTCCCAAGTTTAATTATTTCTTAATATTGACATTTCTAATTAAGCGGCATAATTAGAAAGCCTGTATGCAATGGCAATCACTTCCAACTGAAAAATTAATATAAAAATTATTAATGAATACTCCTGGTTTTAATTGCCATGTAGCCATATTTATAATTGCTGCAGCATCCTCGGTGAAATGACATGATGACAAACACAAGTGTCATGTCAGCGCTTTCCTCCATCTCGCACCTCAATCAAACCTAATCCATTTCACCTAGCTTATGAACACTGAAACAAATTAAATTCCCATTTCATTTTCCACCTTCATTAATGCATCTGGTTTCCAAGGTTACAATCATTCAGCAACAGTGGAGCAAACTAATTCAAAGAAGCTTTGATATATTTTGAGTGGAGGACGAGGTTGGAGCTTTTACTGGRAGGAGAAATAACCAAATCAGCAGCGAGTTTTAATCCTCCGCTGCTCCAAAGTGTTCTGGGCATCACAAAACAAAGCTTTTATTTTTATCTGAACAAACATTTTAATGTTAGACTTTAGAGGCTCGTGCCCACTGAATCATGTTCATAACTTGTTATTCTTTCTCTGCGTGCCGGCAGGAAACGGCGCGAGCGTCAACTTCACATTGTTATTATGTTTGTAGTGTTTCCTCCTGCAGTGAAATGTGAAAACGCAGACACAATGACCCTATTTGCCTGAGTGGCTACAGCCGGGGTGCCAGAGTAAACATTGCACAAAGACGCTGTTAGGCAGCAAGAGCATTTTCTGTCTGCACCGCAGTCTAACAAACGTCCCGTTTTTCTGACAGTTTAGACGTTTTCTTCTCTGCTCACATGTAAAGAAAAAAAAAGAGAGATAAAGAGCCAGAAGGAGACGCGGGGCTGGAGGTGGTGCGGGCAATGATGAGACTAGCCTCTTTCGCATGCAAATCATAGCTGAATTTCTCATTAGCATAAATGCATGAGCAACTTTAAATGCTTTTAATTTTCAATCTCGCCAAGCAGAGGAGTAATTTGTCACTGTCAACATGGGGGGACTAAAAGGGGGAGGGATGGTGG
>NW_013952404.1:3958587-3969178 GCF_001266775.1 Austrofundulus limnaeus | reverse complement strand
GTTTAGGACCAAAGTTTAGTTTAGTTTTAGGGTAAATGGTCAGGGTTAGGATATAAAATGAATGGAAGTTAATGGAAAGTCCCCACAAGGATAGAGAGAAATAGTAAAGTGTGTGTACTATGAACTAGATATCAAAAAGAAAAAATAAGTAGGTCCTCTGGACAGGTTCTTCTTATGAACTATAATATACTGTATATCTCAAAAGACACTTAACAGAATTCATTGAAACTCTCAGAAAGTACTCAATGGATGTACATCTAGAAATTAAATCAAGATGGCCGTCACAGCTAAGTGACCTTATCAGTCAGTCAGTTTTACAGACACTGAGATAAAGTTTGATGAGATAGTAGCTAAAGTCATCCTCAACACATAAACTAACTGCCCATGTCATTTACAAAGTTTGAACCGAACTGTTTTAACTCAGTCATTTCTCATAATAAGATAATCTTTAGTTTAACATTTTGAGTAAGGCGATAGGTTTATGTATCCTTTTTTAGGAAATATAAGCCTTTAATTKAAACAAAGCAGTTCAGATTCAGACAGTCCTTATTAACTAAATTTAGCTGTAGGTAAAAAAAAGGTGGGGGGGRAATTAACAAGCTCCTCCAATTAGGCGACTAAAACCAATTAAAGCAAGCATAATTAGTATTCCATTAAAAAAAAGGTGAGTGTGGGATTGGGAAAGCTGCCTGTCATCATCCTCAGTGAAAATCATGGTGAGCATGTCGACGTTTGTTTTTACACAACACATCTCTGATGACCCAAAAGGTAGAGCTTCAGGCCCACATCCAGGTTCAGAACTAGTGATAAATTAACTTGTGAAATGTCAAAAACCAAATGACTCAACCAAAGTCACTGCTTGATTTTCTAATTAATTATAAATTAAAAAACATATTAAACTTTCTTATGTTGAAAATCTATATCTAAAATCCAACAGAAATGTTTTTAAAGCATTGGTGAAACATTAACTCTCACTAAAGGCCCTGTCACACTATAAAGTTTTAGACAACTTATGTCAAGTTATAAAAAATTTTAAACCACAGTCTCTTTAAGCAATGTACACAGTAATGCTAACAAACTGATCAAATATATAATTTATTAACAATTTAGACATAAAAATATCATAAGTTAAGATAAGTCATCTCAAATGTTATAGTGTGACAGGACCTTTAAGAACATTTTGTCAAAACATACCAGACTAGAGTTAAATATATGTTTACTCTGTTATCAACAACATAATCCTTATGAGGCTACAAAAAGGCAGACCTAAATATTATTTGAATTAAGTAAACTGTTCTGAAGTTGCAGCTGTTTGTTTGTAAAAATGATCACCGTCAGCCCAAACCAGACACTGTCAACAGCAGATAAATATTAAGTGAATATGCCAGCAGCTATATGTTGGTACAGAGAAGCAAAACACAATAAAAAAACAGCAATACCTCAGAAAACAATGCTTCATTCAAAGTAAGAAAACAAACAGAAAATGCTCTTGAAACCAGACTAACTTTTAGAAAATATGTCAAAAATAGAAACTAATAAAATAAATTTAAATAAATATATATTACCTTGAACCAGAGGKCCATCAGTTCTTCTTCTTCTTCTGCATATGGTTTATTGGCAGTTGGCAAACAACGTGTGGTGTGCATTACTGCCACCTATGGAGTGTGGGTCAGAATGCTCTTCCATGTGTCTATTTACTTGGAATATTTTGTTATGTATTCTATTTACTGTCCTTTCTTTGTAATTGTATTTACATTTGTTACGTTCTTAATGAAATTAGTTAAATTCTAATGACTGTTCTCCCATTTCTACTGTAAGTGCTGCTGTTGGTGTGGTTCTGATCGCTCCGGTACAGGTTCTGTTTGGTGTTTTATATTGTCCAGGTTTTCCAGATAAGTTTTTACTGCTGATGCATTTATTATACTGCTAAAATGTATATTTGATCTTATCATACCTGTGTATATTTTCTTTAATGCTGTTCCCCATTCATTCATTTCCTGCCAAGATTTTCCTACATTTAATAAGAATTTTCTGAATGTGAATATTCCACATTACTTTTCCTTCAAACTATATTCCTAAAAATGTTACGCTCTTTACTTTATTTCTTGCTCATACATTTTCAGCTGTTTCAGTTCTGTAATTCTTTTTTGAGTAAATATCATTGCTTTTGTTTCTMCCACTGAGAATTTAAGCCCCCAGTTTTTATGCCCTTATTTATAGCTTTTTGTATTTTCTTTATAAAGAATTCTACATTTCTACCTCTTTTCCAGATTGCTCCATCATCTGCAAAGATTGAACGACACATTCCCTCCTCTATTTCATTTAAAACATCATTTATTATCACAGAAAATAATAAAGGGCCAATTATGCTTCCTTGTGGCATTCCATTTTTGACACATTTTCCAAAATACGCTTTTGTATATAACTTCATGACAAAAAGTTTTAGATCCACTTAAACATTTTTTCCTGTAATGCATAGTTTCTTTATTTAAATTAAAAATCCTTCAACCCTCATCATGTCATACGCTTTCTCAATATCAAAGAATACTATCTGTGCTTTTATTTCATTTTCCAGACATAAAGCTGCATCATTTGTATTTTTCCTTTTCTGAATCCACTTTGATACTTAGATATACATTGTTTATTATTTAAGTAATATGTCATTGATCATCTTTTGCATTATCACACATTTGGTTTTACTGCAATTGGCCTGTAATTTTCTGGTTTAATGTCATCTTTTCCTGGTTTTGCTTTAATTACTGACTTTTTCCAGCTCTGGTAGCTCTCCTTCMTYCCARATTTTATTGTACAACTCTAAAATGAGTTCTTTTGATTTTTCACTGAGATGACCATTATACACCAGATTTGATCTTTTGCGGTGCTGTTTTCTTGTTCTGAGTGCTCTGTTTAATTCATCCATTTTAAATGGTATATTCTGTAAATTATAATTTTCTTTAATGTTTTGTTGTAAATATTCATATTTTAGTTTTGTGGCTTCCCTCCCTTTCTTACCCTCCTCACTAATGGCTATGTACCTTACTAAATGTTTCCCCTATATCTCAGCTTTATCTTGAATTATTGATCCTTTATCTGTATTTAATATTGGATATCTGCATTCTTTTCTTTTTCCATTCATTTTTTAAAATAATTTTCCAGATTTTGTTCTATTTTTGTCTCTTTTCCTGTTGTATTACAGATATTTCTCCGGTATACTTTCTTTACCTCCTTAATTGTCCTCCTTACTTTTGCTCCTTGATCGGTCCCACTGCCCTGCATGTTTTAGAATGTGTCTGTTTATCACACCTGGTTCAAATTAACGGCTCGTTAACAGGTTTCTGCAGAACATAYTGAGGTTAAGACTCAGTCATTTGAATCAGGTGTGTTGGAAAATGAAAACATCTAAAACATACAGAACAAGGATCCTAAAAACCAGGTTTGGGGAATTTTTACCAACGCTCAAGTTGTATTTGTATTTAGAATAATCAATCAAGTACATGGATTTATGCAGTCAACACATATCAAGATGGCTGCCACACCTAATTGACCTTAGTCTACACAAAAAGGGCTTTATCTCTGTGAGTTTTTATATGATGGCWGCTGACAGTCATTCTCAACAGAACACAGGCTAAGTGCCAACAAATCATGCAAAATCACGAGATATCAGATGAAATATGATATAAACACATTTTCAAGGTTTGACCAAATCAGCTGTTATTTCTCATCACAAGATGACTTTAGCTTAGATAAAAAAAATTGTAAACTAAGCAATTTAAACTTTTTTATTTTCACTATAAACTCATTCTAAGTCTTATGTTTACATTTTTCTTTTTATTACACAGGCAAAAATTAAGAGCAAGAAACACATTTTGATATGGCTGTAACGATGAGACGAGGTTTATCTGCTGTTATATTGAACCAATGCTGCCCYCTAGTGTTCACTGAGAGGGTTACTTCACACAGGATCAGATCTGTCCAGTATTAGGATTCAGTGTTGCACATCTTACACAGTAAGTTTCTTTAAATTTGACCCATATATATATAATTTTCTGCAGATTTTTCATCAATAACACCTCATTCCATCACAAATCCTCACTTTTAAAACTCTGAACTAAGGAGTTTAATATTTTACATTGTTGATCTTTGAGGCAATTCTGCACTTTGTCTTATTTTTAAAAGCTGTTTTGGAAAATCTGGTGCAATCTCTAAAAAATGTATACATCTACTTTATTTATTTTTGTAATTATTGTGATGGTGATGTGTACATTCTGCGGCTATAGCGGGGGCATTTGAAATCCAGTGAAGTTTATCTAGACTGTTACAAACAAGCAAATTAAAAACTAAGTCGTTAATGAAATTGAAATCAGTTTAATATTAATTTTCAGCCTTGTCACTTGTTTATATTTTATGATATTATACCAACAGATAACCTATAATTTTTAGTAGGGGAACATGTTTACATTTGGCGATAACATTAGTGTCATAATTGTTTCAAAATTAGAGTTCATGCTACTCGATGCTGTTACACTCGCTGTCCTGCAGGTGGCAGTGTTGCTTCATTTACTCCCCAAACCCTCAGGAGACAAACCACCAGGTCATTTCAGACACAAAATGTTTTATTTGTATCGACACTTTGTTTAAACTGATAAAACATTATTCAACCACTTGTTTGTTAGCCCACTCCAAATACCATGAACAGGAAGCCATTGTCATTACGATACAGTCCATCACAGCAGAGGATCCAGCACTGCCAAATATTCAAACAAAACGTTCACAAAATACAGATGCCAGCCAGCAAAATGTCAAAACCACATCTGTTAGGCAAGAATCCGATCAACAACTCCACAATCATAATTAAAACCAGTCAGCTCCAGGAATATGTCAAATTTACTCCATACAAAACGCCCACTGAGTTATCATGGCAGCAAAAACAATGCTGCAAAAATATCAAATATCAAAGAAAATTTAGAGAAAACCTTTAGTTGTTGTGCACTGATATAAGAACATGGCTTTTTAGTGTCATAAGACAATGATATATTAGTTTAARAAACCAAAAAGGCAATGGAAATATTGTGCAGTAGAACAGGCCCATGTGCCTGATAGTCACCAACCTGAGACTCCTCCTCATACAAAACAGAGTTTTAGGTTTTTCTCATGCTATGAATGTTTAACAGTTTGGGTCACAGACGTCATGTTTTAGTTTGAAATATAATCCCTTTGGAAAATGTGCTAAATGTATGACCTGTTGACTCATTACTGTTTAATCTAAGCAAAATRTCATGTTAGGAATGTAAAAAATATGTCATCTATTTTAATGTGCTTATTGTCTAAATTAGGTTTTTAACTGGGATTTGAACACACAGCCAAGATAGTCCAGTTTTATAGATGATCCATCTTTTGTCCCCTCTCAYTCATTTGCATAAAGCCTGTGTTGCATCATTCATAATGCTCACCATAACTTCTTATTTTAAATCATTTTCATCTTTGTTACCAACGTAACAAAAACATCCAGTTCATATATTCTGAATAGTTTCTATTCTAAATACAAAAAGTGCACCGAACAAACGCTAACCTAAAAAAAATGGATCACTTTCATCATGTCATTTTCTACAGACGCATACAAATACTGTCGTATTGTTAAAAAAAGTTGTCTTTTAAGGCTTCAGTCTGTAGATGCATTAAATAGCCGTGCAAATACACACATTCCACTGAAAGCAGGCAATGACACACCGAGAAAGAAAGCTGACATTGAAGAATGTATAAGGTCTTCTACTTATTGCAGTTTTACTAAATCACAATTATGGTATTCTGAATCACACACACACACACAGTCTCACACACACTATGTGACCTTTTCAGGCTTTTCAGACAAAATAAGCACAAAAGGGAAAAGGACACCCTTTGCCTCTAGAGGTGCCTTCAAGGGTTCCTCCACAAAGTAGGCGCTCTCCTCCTCCACCACGAACTGAAGAGTCTGGCTTTTGTTCACGCAGTAGATGCAGTTCCCCATAATGGCACACCTGAAGGGTAAATGACTTCCTAGCCTCTGGGAAGCGCAGTCGTGCCACATTTTCACTATGGTGTTGTACTTGAAGACGTTGATGCCCTGCTCCCGGTTCACGTCGAAGCGGTAGATGAAGCTCTTCAGCGCCACCATGTCGGAGGACTTCTTCCTGCTGTTGTTGTAGGGACACTCCTGCCACTCGTCCCTCTTGGGGTCGTACTTGAGGAGGCGGAAGAAAAGGGAGCCGCCTGAAACGTAGAGCTCTCCGCTGCAGGTGGTGGCTTCGTGGGCCACTGCAAAGGCTCCCTTAGGTAAAGGAGCCACCGTTGTCCAGCGGTCCATTCGAGGGTCGTATTTCTCTACCGTGAACAGACATTCGCCCCCGATGGCGTACAGGTAGCCGTCCATAGATACGAGCTTCAGCTGGGCTCGGGCCTGGTTCATCGGTCTGATCTCAGCCCAACGGTTGGTTATGGGGTTGTAACAGAAGACCTTCTCTGAGACTTTGCCCTTGTCCCCGTAGCCCTTTATCCCTCCTGCCACAAACAGGTAGTTAAACATGGTGCAGATCCCGCATCCTTTGGTGTCTTCAGGCATCACAGTCAGAGGTCGCCAGTCGTTTTCTGCTTCACTGAAGAGGTAAATCATATTGTTCTCCTCCAAAGACCCACCGGACAAGGGACTCTGAGGTCGGCTGCCACAACGACTCGGTGGCCGACTTCCGACTCGATCGAACACGTCGTTTACCTCGGCCACCATCAGAGTCTTCCTCCCGTCCATCCTCTTCTTCAAGATCAGATCTCTTTCGGACCCAGTCAGGCGTCCGTAGACAGAAGGGTCTTTGAGGATCTGGAGGAAGTTGTCGCTCAGGAACCCGTACGCCGTCTCCTTCAGCTCGCTGAGTCGCTGCTTCTTGGCGATGGTCAGAATCTCGTAGCAGTTCTCGGCAGTGATCTGCTCAGACATGGAGTCCATGGCTGCCTGGACGGCACAGGGGATCTGCAGGATTTTAGCCCCCGTGATGACGTCAACCACATTTTCCTTGCCAACAGTGAGCTGTGAGGTGTAAATATAGTCTATCAGTGTCGACAGAGTTTTGTAACTCACGCCCTTAACTTTC
Source organism: Austrofundulus limnaeus (assembly GCF_001266775.1). Taxonomy (NCBI): domain Eukaryota; kingdom Metazoa; phylum Chordata; class Actinopteri; order Cyprinodontiformes; family Rivulidae; genus Austrofundulus; species Austrofundulus limnaeus. Next base: position 3,962,057 of record NW_013952404.1, on the reverse strand, counting down.
AGGACATTGCGGGACAGCCTTGCTTTAAAGTAATCGCTCTTTTCCGCCAAGACGGACTTGTGAGCGTTGATGGTCTGTCCACCAACCTCGATGACTAAATCAGGTTCTGGTTTTGGCTGTGCATTCTCAGCTCTGAGCTCTGGTTTTAAACCGGACCTATCCACCTCCTGTTTGCCTTCACCGCCAGTGGGAGAATCTGCGCTGAACGACATGGCCTCTCTGGCTCCGTTGTGGATTTCACCCCTCGTACAGTTTTGTTGCACCCCAGCAATGTGATTGTAGACGGCAGAGTCAGAAAGCGGGGGGTCATCGGAACTCCCGGCGTTACTAGACAGGTAAAGCCGATCAGCCGTTGAGACGTAGGAGCCGTCGCCTTTTGGATGACCGAAGCAGTTATTCTCCATCGGTCTCCCATCGAGCAGGTATTCCTTCTCGAACACGGGAGGGGGGCTGAAATCTGGATCGTCGCGCAGGAATCCTTGGACGAAATCTGTACATAGGTTCCTGTTCTTGTCAGAGAGTGTGACCAGGTCAGGGTTCACTGTGTGGAGGATGGCTTCAGCCTCCACCGCCCCTCCTCCCTGCCTGCATCCCTCATTCATTTCACTCTGCTCAGTGGCTACAGGAGGCAGGGTCCTCCATGGCTATGATGAGTGAACAAACTGCGTTCTTCTCTGCACCTACATGGGGGGGGGGGGGCAAGCAAAGGATTTAATTAAAGACAGAAAAATTGCTAAAATCTTCGTGTTGCAAAGACATCTTAATTCTCTAAGAGGCGCCCTTTCTCTAAAAATCATAAAAACCTTGAAACCCAAGGATTTTATTTTTCCAACCATGAGTAATACTCTCCTGCAGTAAATAATATAGCCAGGTTTCAGGCTGCCACATAAAGAAAGAGCAGAGGCAAGCTTACTGCAATAATCACTCTGCCTGTGCTTTGGATGTGGTAATCTGGAGACATTTAGAGCGCATGCGCAAATGCGGTGCCTTTTCTAAAGGAATTAATCTAAAACATGAAGCTAATATGAGCTTGTCTGAATACACCAAAAGGTTCTAAAGCGATCTAACGCAGTCTGAACAAATTAGAATAAAATTTMTCATTCATTTGGATTAAAAGCAACGTTACATRGCTTATTAGGCTCATGTTCTGGTTCAAATGTTGTCCATTAAAATGTGACCTTACCTGTGTTTCCTCGGTTTGGTTGAACAGGTCTGAGACTGTGTGCCAGTCCCTCCACAAAGCCCAGTTACGTAAGGCAGGCACGCTCCCCTCAATCACTTTACTTCTTCAGACGCTTCCGTTCACCAGAAATCTTCACATCTGTAATCCCGAGCTGAGATTTACTTTTTTTTTTWTTATCCCCACCACCTCTTTCTGTGCTGATGATCTGAAAATCAGCAAAGGCTCCGTTTTAAAAAGCGAAGCGATCAGACAGAGAGACAATTCCAGGTCGCACCTCCTTCCTGTGGCGACAGTTTCCTCCAAACAGGAGGAGAAAAAAAAAAAACGCCGCTGTGCAAACCAAAACGTATTTTATCTTCCCAACAGCTTTTACTCCCTCATATCTGACTCTTTTCCCCTTCTGTTGTCGTTTCAACAGTTGACAAGAGTGAGGCGGTTATTATTGATCTAAGCCCCGCCCTCCTCGAGCCTACGCTGCTCAAGGTTCGTGGTGTGCGCGCGCGCTGGACGCAAAGATGCGCATTCCTTTACGCATTTAATCTGTATGGTGGAGGTGTGTGAGGGGATTAAATACATTTCACTACCCAACAAACCCCATTAGGAGAATAAACACTAGACCATCAATAAGATCCTATTGCTTGCACATTAAAAGCTACTCCGTGCAGTTTAAACATTAAAGATGACCCTGGACTTTATCAAATCATAAAGTTTGAGMGCATTTATTCCAACAGTTTTCCAGATATGGTGTAAATTTCTAAAATGCAGGTCTGCATTCATTGAAAACAAAACCCTCAGTTGAATCTGCAAAAGAAACAACCAAGAAGCTTGCTTCAAGTAGTTGACCTACATCAGGCTTGCTGTGGCCCTGCAATGGACTTGCGGCCCTGTCCAGGGTGTGGGCGCCAGTGACCCTGAAAGGGAAGAGGCAGGTAAAAGATAATGGTTGGCTGCAGTCTGTTGGTAAACATGTATGACGAAACAAGACAGGCATAGAACCTTGAAGATAGTTTCGGCGGAAATATAAAAATCTGCTGCTAAACGTGACAAAAAGAAAAAAAAAAACGCTTGAGTAAATCAATGGTCAAGAATAAAAGAGGATTTTTTTTCCCTAGAACAAATTTATGATTTCATCCTAAGCTTTTTTATTTGTGTACTTTAGTTAACAAATCAATGTAAATATGTACAAATATATGATAACTGTCACTTTATGATCCCAACTGAAATTTTATGTTACAATTGTTGACGGTTTCCTTTGGTAAACAGTTTTTGGTCACAAGTTCTGCTTTTAAGTTATTTATAATAACACATTAACCATTGATATGAGCAAAAATATTGAGCAAATTTTGTTTCCTACTTTATGATTTATTTAATGTTTACTCATCTTCATTACTTTGCAATGAGCAGTGGTGGGCACAGTTCCCCTAAAGCACTAATAGGGAAACTAATTTCCTGATTAGTGCTTTAGGGCTTTTGCYAATTTTACTTTTTTTAGTGGATTAGCACTTGCTAAATGTATAGGTTAAACTTAGAAGCACTAACTGAGGTCTCTAAATGTTAATTATCAAYRTTAATGTTAACAKCTGATGGTGAAAGCTGTCACATTTTCTTCATACGWGTGTCACTTATCCACCAGGTGACAATATATGAAMTAAAATACGGCTGTGGGGTGTCAATGATAAGAATTAGGAGAGCAGCACGGCAAAATGTGACTCATGTTATCTGTTGAATGTTCATGKGTTGACTGGGTTATTTTAGTGCTTTAGAGTTAGCTTTTGCTAAAACGTTCAGTGCRTTAGTGCTTTAGAATWAGGCGACCTAAATATTTGAGTTAGTGTTTTAGGGCTAGTGGAACAAATTTTTAGACTAGTGCTGCCCACCACTGTCAATGAGTAGCATTAATACCCGCCAAACTGACAAATTAGCTAATTAAAAAATCATGCACCTATGGATTTGACAGACAAAAATATATCAATAATGTCTTTTAAAGTGCAACGAGACATGAAAGCCAAAGCACAATTCACTGAGAAATACAATAAGTGATAAATTTTGAGAGAGGACAGCAATTATGGAAGGCATATAAGCAGTGGCATCACTAGGCCTATTTTAGGGGGGCTGGAGCCCCCCTAAAATATTTTAAAGTCCCCCTAAATTATTTTGGTGTAAATTTTTTTATTTAATTTTTTTTTCAAAAATTCTATTTGATGTGGTCAGAATAAATAACCATTTAATATTTCATTATTAACTAAAATATATGATCATAAATCTGTCAGTTTCCCTTTAATTTATA
>NW_013952404.1:3920951-3955296 GCF_001266775.1 Austrofundulus limnaeus | reverse complement strand
ACACACACACACACACACACACACACACACACACACACACACACACACACACACACACACACGGCTGCTTTGCTCATCTGTAAGTTCTGCAGATCACAACAGGTTTCAATAACCAGACAAGTGTGCTCGATAAAAGTGTTTATAGAATCGTTAATACACACAAATATRGACTACTGGGACAAAAGCATGAATCTTCTTTTAAATATTCCTATCTGAGAAATAAAAATGCATTAAGAAAAAAATTTTTTTCTTTCTTAAAGAAAAACCTGGCCAGCCAGGGATGCTCAGACCTCTTCTTAAACTCAAGATTTTCACATATTTTAAATCCCTTTTCCCCCTTTTCTCATTTACAGAATAATTGTATCTCTTTCTGGCCTTTAATCTCATAAATATCCATTTCTGCATTCTTATATTTCAGATGTACAGCTTTGATCTTAAATGCATGATCTAAATCCAGTTTCCAACAGGCTGTAAGCAGAATCTCCCAAGAAATGAACAATTTCATGGCCTCATTTGTACCCTGCATCCCAGAGAAGCAGGACAGTCGTTTTCTTTTCACAACACTGATTTAAATACTGCAGRTGTAAACAGCACAAAGGCCACAGAATGACATGTACCCAACAGAACAATGAAAACTATTTGAAATGTGTGACCTTTAAGTGGTTTTCAGATATCAAACATTATATCCAGACCCTTCTGTTGATGCTACTCATACCATCACTCCTCATGATTGAGTGATTTTATTGATCTTTATCTTAAAGCAGAAATGTAATATAGAAAACGGGTTTGAGGTTTTGGTTTAAAATAAGACATGTAGATTTTGACTGATACAAAATACTTTGTCAAGATTTAACAGGCCTCCATGTCGAAGCTGTTTGCAGGAATTTCAGTTTAACAAAAAATAATAATAATTTTGTCCACAAATACACACACAAAAAAATGTGTTGCTTTTTACAACATCCCATTAATGTAGTGCTGATGTCACATATTCAGTAATGGGATTTGCCAGATCATGATGGTGGACGTGTTGTCCTCGTGGCGAGATGGTTTGGACTTTTTATTGACCCTTCGGTGGCCCAGACCGCCAGACACCACCAGCAGCGAGCTGACATCCACCTTGCTCGAGCGCTGGCCCCTCTGGTGGTGGGCGGTGTCATGCAGCATGTCATAGAGGGCCCCGTCCTCCGGACCATGCTCCAAAGAGCTTTGGGAAGGAGCTAAAGAGCCGCAGGATGAAGAGGACAGAGAGTCCTGCAGAGCCATGGTGGTGCAGCCCGCCTCTCCCAACCACACGCCTCGGCCCTGAGGGGGGTTTGAGGTGGAGCATGAAGAATGCTGGGAGCTTTCTGCATCCTGGGACTCCTGGAGGGAGGAGGGAGGGCTGGACGTTGGCAGGCCAGGTGATCGGTTACACACCGCCGCAGCCATGGTGAGGAACTTGACGGGACCGTTGTGTGCGTGCAACGACACCATTCCTCGACCTAAAAGGAGACAAAAACATGAATCCAGGAGGGTTTACATGTTGGGCAATCAAAACCTTGAGAATCCTGTGTACCCTGAAGGTTGTGTACATTTATGTACACAAAATAAAAATGGTTGGACTGCAGCTTCTTTCACCAAAATAAAGTTAGGTCTGGTGAGGAAGGCAGTTGGTGTTAGAACCAAAGCACTATGACACCACAGAATAAATGTAATCTGTTGTAATGGGATGCAGCTTCTGTGCTAGAACTCAAAGCTGATTAGTTCTTGGTGAACAAACCCTTTAAAGCTTACAGAAAATGGTTTTGATCAGGTTCAGGATTTGAACCAACTTCTTTAGTATTAAAAAGGCAGCAAGTTCTTGAGTCATAGTTGGCATTAATGGAAAATGTGACATTTGCTCTCTGAGCATGTTTTAGGTTCATCTATTGGAAAATCAGGAGTCTGCCTCTGCAGACTGAATTGAATTTCCAGGGATCATTTAAATTTGCAACAAGGCGTCTACTTTTAAAGAGGAAAAACCTCGCTGCCTCCAGGTTTCTTGATTGTCCATGTGAGACTTGGACTGTAAGCCAATAAGAYGACAGCTTCCTCTCAAACCTGCACAACAAGCCCTTTTAATGGAACGGACCAAAGTGCAGCTGCAGCACTGTGGAATTCAAATCTTTATCTTGAGCAAGAGGACTCATCAGACATAATACCGTTAAAAACAACTTCACAGCCTTTGGGAAAATGTTCAGACATTACAATTTAAAAAAAAACATAGATGCACAAACATTTTTTGCTGCCCTGCTTGCACATTTTAACATGCRATGAACTTGGATTTTCACATTACCTGTTACTTTGGGGATGCCCTGAAGTCTGGGGACAGAAAGAGCCACAGTCACCCCCAAGTTGGTTCCAACTAATAGTAGGTTGTGACAAACCAGCAGACTGCTTACAGACACCCTCTGGTTCCCTGAAGAAAGTTGTTAAAAACGGTTTACATTATTTAACATGCTTTTTTAGATAAATCCGCTGATATTTGCATATAAAAGTGACAGGGTTTGGTAAATACATCCTCCCACACAGAAGGTCTCCTTCAAAAAATGTTTTAAAAAATCTGCACAGTTAATTGTTTATTTCACCAGACGTGAATRCAGTGTAGCACGCAGAAGGGGAGGGAGATGTTTTGTTTTCGTATGTGGCAGCAATTCTGCCTCCACGGTGTTCAAAGCTCGTTTGTCTCCTGGGCAACGTGAAGAGGAGCGTGGATAAAAAAAAAACAGAGCTTTTTCAAGCATCTGAACAAAGAAAAATGCCCCATAATGGCCATCTTCGAGTCAAACAAACAAACACAAAAGYGTTACGTAACGGGAGGAGTGAAGCGTAATGCTGTAATTAAGGAAGGGGCTCTGCCTCTATTCAGAAAATTGGTGGCGAAACAACAGGACTATTTGACCTGGCCTTTTTCTTTTTCTTTCCCTCTTGTTCAGAAATCTCCCTGAAGCTCCTAGACTGTAAAAGCTTGGATTGTTACGTTAACAACACCTTTCAGAAAGCAGAGAAATAAAGGAACAGTGCTGACACTTTGTGTTGAGTGACTTATTATGGCATTCCCCTTACACAGTCTCCACACAGGAGCTTTGTCATGAATCAACTATGCAACAAATTGGCAAGCAAACATTTCTTTAAAGGGGCATTATGTGTTTCTAAGGCATACGTTTAAATACTATACCATAATAAAGTAACTATGTCACCTTTAGCTGTTATTAAAATGCTGTTTTTATGTTTAAATAGAAAATAAACATATTTTCTCATCACTTTCTCTTCTAAACACCTTGAAATTGGCCTCTGTCTCTTTAARAACCACCATCCGCTTCTGTCTCACCCACTTCGGTGCGGGGGGGAGGGGTGCTACGATGCAGTTTACTTGGCATCTGAAAATACATTTCCTCAAAAGGTATTTTGAATCTGAAAAGAGCTTCACTGAGTGAGAACTAATGTTGAGAGCACAGCAGACAGTTAAGTTTCACTTTCACTCTCACCCGAGAGCCTGCAGGAGTCATGGGCGGGGTGTGTGTGGAGGGGGGGTGCTTCGCCATGAGGAAGTTCGACTTAAAGACACGTCCCAGGGGCATTCCTGGTACCAAAAGGTGTTTCTGGTCCCCACCTGTCGTTTTGCTCCTCAGCATGGCTTCATAAAAACGCTGCAGGATTTCTCAAACATGCATGAATGAGTCARAGCAAGGCTTTGGGCATGTTTTTTATGTGAGTATAACATTATAACATGATATAAAACTCAAAAAAGTTGATTWTACATGATATTGCCCCTTTAATCATATTTGCATGATTTCAATAAGAATCTAAGGWTTTTGTAAAAGCAGTCTTCTCAGACCTGCTATGTGGGAGGCGAGACTGTCATGAGTCATTACTGCTTTAACAGCCTGACAAGAATTTCCTCCCTTAAAGTAATCCTCTTGGGCATTAGGGAAAAAAAAATTACTGCCAGTTTATCTGCCTGACCTCCTCACTAGAGCTGACCCCACGCATGGGGTACACACACACACTCCACGTGGTCATACTTCACGAATTTCTGCCAGATTGGCAGGCTGGTACAGTTTAACGCTKTAACTCTTTGCCCACATGTGCTTCTAATGAGGGCTCAGAGTGAGGAGAAACACACAGACTCCTGGTCAGGGGCCTTGCTCAACTTCCTCTCTTCATAATATTTGGAGTTCCCCACCCAAAGGGTGAACTAAAATAAACCCTGAGAGAGCATCAACACGGCCCAGCTCTGGCTCTGATCCTACACTGGAGGACCTCTTTGATCCGCAGTAAGTCCTGACAATCAACAGCAGGAGGGAGGAGTAAATCCAACAAAAATTACAAAAAAATGCACTCCATCAGCAGTTCAGTCAGTATAGAAATACTTTGGATCAGCACATTGAGTAATCACACTGCCAGTCACTGGGAATTCATTAGGTTTGCTGTAAAATTCGATGTGGTCCAGAATTTAGACTTGACCGACAAGAACTCCAATATGAACAGCAACTTTTTACTGCAAATAAAAATGCATCATATTTAATGTGTGTATTTAAAATAACAACATTAATACACATCTAACATTTTCCTTTAATTCCACTCTGTCCTTTTGATCCAAACTGATTGATCAATCACCAACACGTTGCATATTTTGAGAGGTGCAACTATTATGTCACATAAACAAAGGAACCAGAGGTGTTATTTACCAATCCCCTGATCCCTTGATGTTTGTGTCCCATCAGGCCACGCATGACCGCATATTTAGGTCAGAGCGGCAGACAAAGACAGACCCTCACCACAGCAACCAGCCAGCCACCATCCTCTGAGACAGTCTGCACCGATGCTCAACCACCATCTTCTGACAATTATTACTCCAGTTTTAATCAAACCTCAGCTGTATTTAAACATCACACAGTAAACGATCTTAWTTAGCTATGATTACATGCTTGTTTTGACGACGATTACAAGTCCCGGTTTTCCTAACATATTCAGTGGCATAAAGTTCTCACCCCAAATGATTGTTATTACAGCATATTAGCTGTCTGTGAGTTTGCAGCCTGGATTAAAAATAACCTTATGTTTGCAGAGAAGGGAGTTGGCAGAATAGCTTCAACATGCATGAACATGAGAAGGACAACCCCACCTCCTGGATCCAACATTGCACCACTGATAAAGGCAGTCACACCAAGAAAAACAGCCTATGTTTCTCTTTGATTTTGGTGAGAATATTGTTACTGGATCGCTCATAAGAAGCCATAATCCCATTAGGAGTTGATAAAATAACGTGAACTGGGAGACAAAAAAGGTCATGATGCTGTGCCTCTCACAATAAACACTAAAGAGGAGCAGAATTGCAGATGAAACAGCCATCACTCCTTCTAACACATCATCTGCAGGCACTTCCTCTTATTCCAATAGTTTGGCTGACAGTTCCAATTACATCAGAGTTTGGGCAGAAACAGCACATTTTTGGGTCACAGTCTGTTCCCCAGCAGCAGCCAGCAGTGATAAACCCTGCAGCTGAAAACAAACAACAAGAAATGACTAAGAATGTGGCAAACAGGTGAAGGTCAAGCAACTGATTTGATAAAAAAAAAAAGATTACACAACTACATAATTTTGTTGTTGATGGATCACATAGAAGGAGAAATAACTACAGAGTTCTATGCAGACGGACAGTCCTTAATCCAAATATTGTTATCAGAGGAAATGAGCTCTTAATGATGAGGTCCACAAGATGAAAGCTTTTAATGTGTGCTGTTCTGTCCCAGAAGCTGCTTCCTCTGTGGTTGCATGGATTCGATTAGCTTGTGAGGATGGTGAGGTTGCACAGATTTTATCATTCACATCTGTCAGACAAGCAGTACTTCCACTCCTAACTCTGTAAACCAGTGGGCATTTAAGGTTCTCACAGCTAACGCCAAGCCATTTGTTAGCTCCCACATTTTACTTGCAATTAGGGATTTCCTATAGGAAACCCAAGTTTCTAAATGATCCAGAAACACAGCTGCATCTCCGCACCATCATGCATCTGACTGCAGTTTATTATGATGTCATAGTACGATCGCTTGTAGCCATGAATACTAATAGTTAAAGTGAGCTTTATACCATGCTATAATGTCATTCCCTCATCAAACACACACCCAGAGTGTTGCTTTGACTCATTCATGCATGTCTGAGAGATCCTTAAATCTCTGTGGTAGCCAGGTGGAGCTGCCTTAACACTTGCTGGTACAAAGCTCCGCCCATTTACCCAAAGCTCCTCCCTGGAGCTCAGTCTGCAGACGAGCTCCCGCCTCACAGAGCACGCCTTCCACGCTCCTCCCCCACAGCTCCACCAGACTAGCTAAACATACAGCGGGTAAAATAAGTATTGAATACGTCACCATTTTTCTCAGTAAATATATTACTAGAGGTGCTAATGACATGAAATTTTCACCAGATGTCGGTAACCACCCAAGTGATCCATACATACAAAGAAATCAAACCATAAATGTCCAGAAATGAAGTTATTTGTAATAATGTGGAATGGCACAGGGAAAAAGTATTGAACACATGAAGAAAGGGAGGTGTAAAAAGGCATGGAAAGCCAAGACACCAGCTGAACTCTCTCAGTAATTAGAAAGCAAGCCTGCCCCTTGTCAGTGCAAATTAATATTAGCTGGTTCAGTCCCAAATGATGGCCAGGTATCACACAAGAACCATCTGATGATGGGTAAAAGTAAAGAGCTCTCTCAAGACCTTCACAACCTTATTGTTGCAAAGCATAATGATGGCATCGGTTACAGAAGAATGTCTAAACTTCTGAAGGTTCCAGTGAGCACTGTTGGGGCCATAATTCAGAAGTGGAAAGAACATTATTTCACCATAAACCGACCACGACCAGGTGCTCCTCACAAGATTTCTGACAGAGGAGTGAAAAGAATTATCAGAAGAGTTGTCCAAGAGCCAAGGACCACTTGTGGAGAGCTTCAGAAAGACCTGGAATTAGCAGGTACGATTGTTTCAAAGAAAACAATAAGTAATGCACTGAACCACCATGGCCTGTATGCACGCTCACCACGCAAGACTCCACTGCTGAAGAAACAGCATGTTGAAGCTCCTTTAAAGTTTGCTGCTCAACATTTAAACAAGCCTGTGTAATACTGGGAGAATATAGTCTGGTCAGATGAGACCAACGTTGAACTGTTTGGATGCCAGAATACACATCATGTTTGGAGGTCAAATGGCACTGCACATCAGCCCAAAAACACCATACCAACAGTGAAGTTTGGAGGTGGGAACATCATGGTGTGGGGCTGTTTTTCAGCATATGGTACTGGCAAACTTCAAATAATTGAAGGAAGGATGAATGGAAAAATGTACAGAGACATTATTGATAAAAATCTGCTTCCATCTACCAGGATGATGAAGATGAAATGTGGCTGGACATTTCAACAAGACAATGGACCTCATGCAAGAACATGTTCGTATTCTTATCCTAAATTTCTCTTACTTTTGTTCGTACAAAGGGTTCGTACGAACATGTCACGTCAGATTCAACAAACTCTTCTATCTTCAGGAAAAGTGTGTAAATGAAATGTGTAAATTTCCACCTGTTCGTATCCAGCTGCTCGTGCATGCGAGAGGAGATTAGCATAATTACYACCCCAAAAACACCATATAAGGCTGTGATTCCTGCCTCAGATACAAGTGTTCATTCATGAAAAATGACAGCGAAAACTAAAAAAAAGAAAAAAACTTTACGAGTTCAGAGTTTGAAGTCCGTCTGTCAGAGATCCAGAAAAGAAAATCTGTCATTTTTAGCAGGTCAGCTGTGGGATAAAAAGAGCTGCTAAAAGTATAAACAACTGTGTTAAATCATTTTCATTTATTCAGAAGACACAGCGCTGCGCACCGGTCCCCCCCCCCCCCCCACTTGGGTTGTTATTGACATCTGGTGAAAATTTCATGTCATTAGCACCTCTAGTAATATATTTACTGAGAAAAATGGTGACGTGTTCAATACTTATTTTACCCGATGTATCTTAAAAATGCTGGATATTGATGATTTCACAGCAAAACATAGCTTCATAATGAACTATATTTATACATAGTTTCTTTGCAAAAAGCTTCAACATCGACATACAGCATGTATGAGAAGATGACTGGAGATATATTACCGAGCTGAAATTTTTTGTAAGAGCCTCTGTACGCACTCCGAAATTATATAGTGTTGCTTCTTTAAAAAAATACAACAAAATACAACACTCTTTTGAAAGGTTGTAAATAGCATGAAGCATTGTTGTGATGCTGTGCTGAAGTGGGAGTGTAGGAAACAGTAGGGGGTTGTTAAAGAGACAGAAGCCAATTTCAAGATGCAAAGTCAAATTTATTTTTGATAAATACAGCATTTCCACAACTACTTAAGGTAACAGTTACTTGATTGTGGTATAGAATTGAACTATGTGCCTGGAAAATACTTAATACTCCCCCTTTAAAGTTTACATTGCTAAAGAGTGTATCACTGTTTTCTTAAGAATGAAAAAGACCTCGACAGCAAAGCTGCAGCTGATGATCAAAGCTAATGCAGTCTTCTCAAAAACCACAACTTTCTAACAGTACAGATTAACCACATTTAAACACCAAAATAAGGAACAGGGTCAAACATCAAACTGAATGAATGTATCAGAAAATGCACACTAAACCAACAAGACAAAAAAGCATCAATGATCGGATTCCACAAATCCTACACTCTGACCGACAATAATAATCATGATGGCTGTGTGTGTTTTTAGGTCATGTTGATAGAACACAACAGATTACAAGATCCAAAGCAGCAGGTTGCTGATGACTTCAGCCAGACACAAAAGTGATCTGAACTCAACAATGTCCAACTCAAATCTGCAACACAGCAACATGTCCTTCATTTATATCCTAGAGCTTCACTTTGTATACATTATATCAATGACAAGAACACATCCACAGATGCACAGCTGTTTTGGTACAAACTACATGTTGCTAAAAAAGTAAGCTTAATTTGTGTGCTCTTTTTCCAAAGCCTCTAAAATAAACATTCGTCCTCCATGAAAATAAAATAAAACCCACCAGGAGTTAAATCATCTAYTAGCCACGGCTCATTTGTCTCGCTTCTGACACCGAAGCTTAACCTGTTAATGACGGCTTTCCAGATGCAGTTACACAATCCCAGACAAGAGGTGAACCATTATGTTGGAATGCCTTAAGTGAAGTAAACTCATCTTCAAAGCAAGAATAAACCTCCGTTCTCAGAATTAATGCACTCACAGTAATGCTTTATCTAGGATACAACTGTAGGTCTGTTGAAGGGTAAAAGACCCACAGATACTTCTGAACAATGCTTCCTGTTTAGGGTTCAGTTAGCCTAAAGGATCCTTTTACATTTATAAAGTTAAGAGCCACTCAGTAAGCTTTGGTTTTATTTGGTTTGGTGCATCAGCACAGCTAATATTTTGTTTGAGTATCTTTCTGACAGATTAGGAGGATTTATTGYACTAGCTTGAACAGCTCGGTTTGCTCATTTTCTTTACCTGCCTACTTTTGGTTAGTTGGATGATCCATTGTTGTTAAAAAGGTTATTTCAGTTCAGGTTGGTTTCTTTGTTAGAGCTGATTCTGTAGCATAAAAGTTTGCCTTAAAATTGGCATGACAAGGACACCGTATTTTATAAAATTCCATGAAAAGAGACTCTCTTAGTAGGTCTGAGCTCGCTGTTTAGCCAAAAAGGCTTTTGAAAAGCTTTAAGAAAAAAAAAAAGAAAAGGGTGGAAAATCTGCCACAATGAAAAGCTGCCTGGATGAAAACTGACGTTAGCTAATACCTGACAGGCGATGGATGAAGAAAATGTGAGAACGTAGTCTCTATCAAAGGGTACAAAATGTTTTTTTAAGTTCATTAGATGGTCAGATTTGAAAAAAAAAAAAAAAGAAAGAAAAAAAAGACACCAACTACGCTCTTCTGTTCTTTGTCAGACAAACTGACTGTCTGTAAATGTTTGGGTCTTTGTCAGGCATATGGATCACATTACCGAGTGCAGGAGAAGAAAACAGAGAGGTAGTGGAGAGGTGAAGATGGTAATCACTAAACAAYGAGACTGAACCTAGAAACCTTTGGTGAAAAAAATACATTTAGATAGAATAAACACGACAAACGCTGTGTACAATGAAATGTTCCATTTTTAGTGCACAGAGAAAACTCTGCAAGTGCCTATTTACTTTTTTTAATTTGTCTTACGTTCATAAATGGAATAAAAAGTTTATTTCCTAAATCCATTTGGCGAACACGTAAAAACAAAATTAGGACTGGAGAAGTCAAATGAGGAAACACAATAGGCAGAAATATGGCAACATGAACCAATGAGAACAAAGTAGTACACTGGCAGTCTTACCAGGTAGAACATTGTTAACTGTTGTGGCGATGTTTATGTCCTGCAGGTGCTCCAAGGTCTCGGTGTGGAAGAGGCGTAGCGTAGAACCGGAGCTGAATGCGATCCAGATGCCCACTCCGGCCACCACCATGTGAGACACCACCATACCCTCCTCCTGGTGGGCCTCCAACTGCCTCTAGATGAAGAACACAGGACAAGGTCACAAGCTTGGGTATTATTTACAAAATTCTCTTCAAAAAGTCTTTACTTGAACTGGGCTTCAATCTGACATTTACTGTATTTAAATTAATATTTAGACCAAGAACACAAATTAATTCTGAACAAATGGCACGAAGTAAACATCAKATTTGAAACTATTCCAGCCAAATAATGTAATATTCAGTTTGAAATATTTGACTTGTTCTGTATGAAACTAAATGAGCAGCTTTTATTTGAAATATTCACTGGACATGTAGCGAACAGTTCTGCATTCAGTTTATTTTGTTTGAACTGAACAGCAATGAAGACAGACTGGGTTAAACTCAGGTTAAACTTGGTGTTTGGATGATTATCRAGCCAGACAGAAACATAATGCAACCCACAGAAACTTTGTTTAGACTATCCCCACCTGCAAAGTTAGTGCTAGTTATGTCTGTGTACGCCAATTAGATTCAAAAACAAGGCAAAAAGTCACAAAAGATACAATTCATTGGAGAAAAAAACTGTTTGAAAAAGAAATACACTTGACAAGGCCTAGTGGTGAATGTGGTATATGAATCTCACATTTTAAAGATTTTTATTTCCACTCTCATCTTCCTTTCAGTCATTCATTTGGAACAAGTTATGTCAAATGTTGGAATTARTAAAATATTACACATACTGTAAGTGGACACATTTTTGTTGAAGTTAAGTGTATTTACAATAGTTTAAATGCTGATTTAAGACAAACAAATGAAGTGGTGTTAAACATATAGCTGTGTTGCTGTACATGTTAGCTTTCTAACACATTCCCATTATATTTATGAATCACCACGTTTTATAACATGTTTAGATTATTTCTCACAATTTTTGCTTTTCTTCTCAATCGAACTCCCTATTTGACTTTTAATCACTACTCTAACTGGGTAGCAAAAAAAAAAAAGCGTTAACAGGCAGGTGGCCTAACGTAATGAGCTTAATGAGGCTAAACTCATTATGAGAGAAGGCGCATGTCAGAAGAACGTTACTATTCCTGGACTCRTAGCAGGTGCTCCCATTTCCCAAACCAGGCCAGGACTCACATGGAAAATTATATTCCCGGGTTCTAACAAGGGAATGAGGCAGTGTGTGGGCTTTTTTAGCTTTAATGATCCCATCGAACAAAACCCTGACAGAACACTGAAGAGATGGTGTCATATTTTCCCCTCCACTGTTTAGCTTTTATACTGACTGCATCATAGTCTGGATGAGTTTCTGCTTATGTATTTGACCAAACAGACTTTTTAGACATTTAAAGAGAAAACTACACATCATCTTCTAAACTATCCACCATATTATAAAAAATGTTGAGTTAAACAGAATCCAACCAGCATTCTTACCTCTACACAGTGTGAGTGGGTGCTGATGATGAAGACCTGTCCACCTGAAGAGGCCCAGAGGTGATCCTCCACAGCCAGCATCACCTTAACAGGAAGGACTCCCAGCTTCAGTAACTTGGGCTTGTCGCTGCTCCACAAACCATCTGACAGCAAACAATGCAGCTAATTCAGAACATTATATGGTATTATTGCAAACACGTGTATAAAAGATTGAAAATCTGATAATATACGAGAAAAACCTGCTTGTAATGAAACATCAAAAACACAGCAACAAAGGTCTTTAGCATATTGTGGCATCTATTTTTTCCTCTTATGGGCTAAGAAAAAATGATTTACAAAACAAACAATACTGTAACAATCAATCTGTTTTTCTAATTGTCACCTTTAAATGTCAGCGGCATTTTTAACTCTGCTAATGGTTGATAAGTGGCCATTGATGGTTTTCACAGGCTTCACTATGAATATAAATGGGCTGTGAAGTGTTAGTCAGMGCTGAGCTGTAGCCCACAACACACCTCCTACACACTCTGTTCTACATGTGCCGGGACATAGAGCCAGCTCTGCTGTGGTCAAACACCTTCGGCAGTAGATTTATAAATATCAGCACTTTTACCATCCTTTTTTTAAATGTACCTGCATTTATAAATGAGAAGAAACAAAAAGCTTAGGATTTAATGTGTTTAATAACCTAATTAATTTAAGCTGAGGTGAGGTTATTTAAGTGCCAATGTGCAGGAATCAACACAACACATTAGTAAGCTCACTGCAAGTCCAGAACTGAATAGAATATTTATCTAGATTCCACATTCTCCTGACTAATACAGCCCAGGAGGAGAATGAGGCCTCACCAAAAATGTTTCACTGAAGGCACAAAGACACCTATTGAGAGGAAAGTTACCAGGCATCCATGCAGAGAAAGATGTTTTTTTTTAGGAGGCGTAGCAATTACTGGAAAAGTAATCTCCAAATAAAATAGCAAGATTAACATTCCAGCAGTGCTGTGTGTGTATTATTGTAACAAGGATGCTGCGTAGGTGAGTGTATGAAGGAAATGTTGAAAGGAGCTGTAGTGAAGAGAGGCAGGAGTGCCAACTTGCAGGCTTATGCAAGTCGTCAGCGCTGAAGTGCGTCGGCCTACATCCTTCTTCATGTCAGTATCAGCTAATACAAAGTGCAGCTAAAATACTTACCGTACACTGAATGCTGATTCAACATTCACAATATTGCTTATATTTATTTTTTATGTTTGGTTTTTTTACCATTTAAACTACTTCTGCATACTTGATGCTATTTTAGCCTAACATTAACTTTGTAACTAATTTTGTGCATTATTCTGTTCAGGGGAACACTGATGGTACAGGACGGCTGATTGCAGAAGGTTCTGACAGCAGCGTGGGACCTCTGATGTTTCACTGCCTCCTGCCTGTTCAATTTCTCTCACAGKCATTTACTTGGGAAACAGCAAACATGGCAGAACTAGGCTGCCAACTTAAGAAACACTGCACCGACAACAGGGTCGCATTTCCCATGCAGCTTCAGAAAAAATCAGCACCGAAGGCATTAACGAGAGCGAGATTTCTGTCTGCTCAGTTGTTTTTGATATTTCGTCTTTACCAACATCGCAGGTGCTTTTTGATCAGCTCAATCCACTCCTGCTGGTCTCTGAAAGGTAAATCGTGACTCTGCTTAAAGGCCAATTGTGAACAGGCAGTGACAAAGCACTCGGGCAACATTACAGCAAGGAAGCAGTTTTTAAAGGGATCCACGATTAGTTGTAACATTGGATTTTATTTGATAAACATTTATTTTAACTGTTAAAGACTAAAAATACTGCAGGCTGTTTAGTTTTTATGATTTTTTTAAAATATATTTTAACATGAACGGAGCCATTTTATTTACATGCAAAGCATTCTGGGTAAATGATGATGTGGATAGGTCCTCTGTGTGAGCGAGCTCTACCCACCCAGAAGGTTAATCTTGGACAATATCTGACGATCGACTCTTTTAAATGAAACCAGAGAGCGTTGACAGAGAGGAGAAGGTAGAAATGACTCAGCCTGKAACTGAAAATATGGATGGAGGACAACAGAGCTGCTTCATGGAAGAAGAACCTCAGCTTAGCCTGTTAGCCTTTGCGCTAGCGCCGACGCTATATTGCCTTATATATATGAGCTCRGTGTAAACGTGACAAACTAACAAGCTAAACTGAGGTCCTCCATCCATATTTTCAGTTGCAGGCTGAGTCATTTGTGCRTTCCTCTCTCTGTCATGTGGATGGAGGACCTCAGTGATGAGAGGAGAATGTGTAGCGCTGAGCTAAAACATATATATGGTGATGGTGTCGGGGCTAATGCTAAAGCTAACAGGGTAAGCTGAGGTTCTTCTTCCATGAAGCAGCTCTGTTGTCCTCCATCTATATTTTAAAAAAGCCAATCATCAGATATTGTCCAAGATTAACCTTCAGGGTGGATATAGCTCGCTAGCAGCTTCGCACTGAGGACCTATCCAAGTCAACATTTACCCAGAATGCTTTGCGTGTAAATAAAATGGCCCCATCCGTTTAATAGATTTTTAAACTTTTAGTTTAAAAATGATAAAAACTGAACACCCTACAGTATTTTGACAGTTTTTATTTTACAGTTAAAATATATGCTTATTAAATAAAGTCTAATGTTACAACTTACCATGGATCCCTTTAAAGACATACAGACATACAGCAACACACTATGCATATGTTTATCGACTAATGTGAAGACTGCAAAAAGAGGAAAACCTGACATACCAACCAGACAAGGTGTAACAAACTGTCCAAAAACATTCCTGAACAACTGCGTACACCCTGGACCTTCCTTCCTGACAAACTGCACCTTGACAGAGGGAGGAGCAAGACTAGTTTTCCTTCATGTTTTCTGTCCGTAGGCTGTCATCCATATTCTAAACGTCTCGTTTTATTACTCTCCAGTGCATGCAAATGTGATAGATAAACTTAAAAAACAACAAAACCTGGAGACTCCTGACTGACTTTTTACTGCTAAGAATGGAAATTACAGGACAATGACAAAAGAATTTATACTTAACAGCCAAGGATGACAAGGATTTACCTCCCTTATGTTTAAGATTCAGCTCATCTTTACTCACTGCAGAGAAACAAGCCTACAGAGTCACAGGCAAACACCGCATCACTCTGGAAGCAAATGACAGACGGAACAAAGCTGAAAATGTGAAAAAACTGTGGGAAGCGTCTGGCCCATAGTGTGATGTCTGTACTTGGAAGCTAAAGAGGAAAAACATTAAATAGGTCACAGCTAACATAGTGGCTTCTCCCAGACAACAAAGCAAATGGAAACAGAGGCTAAACACACTGCAGCGCAGACCCCTGACCTCAAACTACACACCGACTCTGTCTCACACACCTCGGACTTTATTCTGCCGAGCGCCAAGCTGCGTCAGCAAACTCTTAAACTTTTAAGCTCTAAACTTTCTTTTATGGTTTCAAAATAAATAAAAACTAACGTAACTGAATTACTTCAACTAACACCTTTAGAATTGGCTCGAGTATATCTGAATAACAAACCTTGTGAAGGCAGTGTTTAAAGAATAGAAAACAAATAAAATTTAAGTGTTTCCACTTTTTTAAAACCCACCTTGTGATCTGGAGTAAACGGCCACAGAGCCACTAACCAGGCCGGCGTACAGACAGTGCTTTTTATAGACCACGCTGGTGACAGGAGACTTGTCTGGGGTGAAGAAATGCTGCAGACGCACCTTCTTGGACCGCTGGCTGCTCTTATACACGATGATGCTGAACAGAAGAAACACACGATCAATACGAGGAGAATGATTAGTGACGGCTTGTCTATGTGACGTGATTTAAAATAAACCCTGATACATTTACTGATTACTTTGTATTTGCCAAACATTTTACAGAATTTTTAGACTTTTGAATTCTAACACGTCAAAAGTCATTTGAAATTTAACCAATTATTTAGAAGCATTTATTCTTAAACTGCTTTGTTTAATTAAACTTCCAGCATTCGTTGATTAGTTCTTGTTTGTGGATGTGTATGTGTACCTGCCCTCCTCCATGCCCAGACAGACAGTGGGAGTGTCGGTGGTCTTTGTGAGGAGGACCTGGCTGTTCTCGGGCACCTTGTCACCGTTCTCATGAAGCTGTTCTGTTGGAACGTAGGCCATGCAGAGGATTTGAGACTCCACGTTGAAACACTCCGTCACTTTCGGGCTGGAGTTCTGCATGGCCACTATGGCTATTTGGCCCATCTGGTTTGTGCAACTTGCAACCTTTAGAAAGATTTTTTTTTAATTAACTGATTAAAAGCTAGTGACAGATTTAAAACTGCACAGTGTGTAAGGGCCCACTGCACAGAAAACTCATGAGACCCCATGTTAGGTCTTTATCATGCAGGATTATCTCTCACCCAGACACATCCGTGGCCCACAACAGGAGAGTCAGCCGTGCTCTCTGGATTAATGTGGGGCTCTGGATTGTGAACCGCACATTCCACCTGCCAAAGACAAGAAAATGTCAGAGGAATAGATGATTTGAAAAGTCACAACCAAAACTGGTAAAACTTTATACACCTTACTTAGCCTTATTTAATCATTAATAAATAATTAGTTAACACTGAAAACATTAATGACAATTCTAATTTAATATGCAATAAATTAACACATTGATGCTTCACCCAGAATGGCTAAATACTTAAAAAACCAACATACTCWCTGTTTATTTATGCTTAACGACTCATGAATTATTTTTCTGGATACTGTGTGTAYGTATGCTCATGTCATGGACTGCTTAGAGCAGGGGTGCCCTAATTTTTTCCACRAGGGGGCCAAAATGAAAATCTATCTGAGGGCTGCAGGCAAAAGGCTATAATATATACAAATACTTATTAAGTAAAGTCCTTTTCTTTGTATGATTAAGCAAGCAGCCACCGCAGGGGGCCGTTTTTTTGTTTTAGCTYGTAAACAGCACTTACAGAAAGTTTGACGTTACGCTCGGGCAGCAAAGACTCATGGGACATTTCATAAATTGATTCTGTATGAGTTTTTGTGGTCTTAAAACGTGTGCAAATCGACATGTAATCTATACGTCTCTTCTAGTTACTTGTTTTTCATGTTTAATCTTAATAATTCAAAGATGAAGTCAGCACCATGAATGAAGGCTATCTTCTCTACAGCCTGATATGTAGTCATTGGGCCAATAGRTGCAATAACTGAAAGGGGAATTACAGTGTTTCTACAAAGGATGACAGGAGATAATTGCTGCTGGTGGGCCAAACCAAAAAGCCAATTTTGGCCYCACTTTTAGGTACCTCTGAGTTAGAGAACATTTGAACTGACTTTGATTTTGGTCTGATTTCCACAGGTGAAAAGGGAACCTGTGACACTTCCGGGTTTTGTCAAAATTAATAAATAATTAAAAAGTATAAACAGTAATTCCTGAGTTATTAAGCATGAATAAAGAAAAAGTATGTTGGTTTTGGAAGTAATTAGCTTTTATGGGTAAAGCATTAATACATGTGTTAATTAATAACTATTTAAGAATGTATCATCCTTAATTAATGATGTTTCCAAGGTTAACCAAAAATTTATCAATGATTAGGTAAGACTAAATAAGGTGTAGTTATTCTAAAGTTACCCAAAAATCAAACAAAATGCATATGTCTGAGTTATCTGTAAAAAGTTAATACAATTTTTTTAAAAAGTCTCTTCAAGGGAGATTCTTTCATCTATATGAGTCACTTTAGCTGCAGTGCAACAAACTACTCATCTCAAAACTAACTACCCTTGTTAGGAATTGAACCCATAACCTTTGCATTATTAGCACCAGACTATCTACTTGAGCTAACCGGCCTCAAATAAAAAAAAAAAACAACATCAATGGTGGTCGAACAATCTATAATGAGATCTGACTTCACTCAACATGTCACTGACATGTGAGAATTTGTGCCTCCAGTCTGTGGACATCTTAACTTTCCAGCTTTGACATGAACACATTTAGTTTCAACTTTCTCATAAAAAAAACCATCTCATCAGTTCACAGCTGAAACGGTACAKCTTCACTCGTCAGTAACATCAGTAGTTTACACCTACGGTGAGCTCAAGTAACAATAAAAATCACTCCACAGATATCCTGTCAGAAGCTGTTGTGTACTTCGTAAGTAGTATGTGTGAAATTGTGATTTTCACTTTGCTCACGTGTTAAAAACATTAAAGCATAAACAATGGATGTGTGAGAAACACATTTCAGCTACAACTCACAGCACACTGCAGCCTCTTGGCATTTCCAGTCTCTCATACAAGAGATCAATGAGGTGGAATCAAGAACCCAATGAACTGTCTACAGGCAACAATCCATATTTGTATTTCAGTATGTTGGCCCCATGTCAGACATAAAAATAATACATTACGATGATATTTTTGTTTGTTTTGGCACGTTATCAAAAGGGTCTTTCTGGTTTAATTATTAGGAACTATTACAATTACCAACAATTCAGTTTTATCTGCAGGTTGACAGAATTAAAGGCCATCTTTTTCTTCATTGCAGCTCTCTGAATGAGCGTAGTGAGGAGCAGGGAAGAGAGCAGCTCACACAGGAATATTGATTGCTTTAACCTTTAAAATTTAAGGGCCCGGGGTGCCGCTCCAACCCACCCAGTAAAGTGTGTGCTCCCATAAATTAAAGCCGATGCTGTTCGAGTTCAACCTACAGCCATTTGTTGTACATCACCCTCCCCCAATAAAACTGTGAGGACCCCACAGCCTTTTATTGGCATCAACTCTCCAACCGACTGAGCTAACCGGTCAAAAACTGAATATGTAATGAAGACATTCTCTTAGATCTTTAATAACATGGCTATAGTTYAATCAGCTGCTATAAAATAAAAGAACTCTTGCTCCTAAGAAAACTCTTCTTAAACATTTGTTCAAATCATCCATCAAACATTACACAAACAGAAGCGGAAACAAGTGTGGAAAGCAACAAGCTTCAATCCTCATTAAAGCTGGGTTTAACACGCTCTACAGCAAACAATACATTTACTGATCATACATCAGAAAACATCCATCTTACTAGAAAAGAAAAGTATTTACCTTGAACTCTTGTAGTTTTGACATAACGACAGGCATCTGTCGAAGTAAGAGAGGGTGTTTCTGCTTTTTGATTTGATTACCATCGTCATCTGCAAAGAACCAGCCCTGCAGGTTGTCCTCTTCTAATTTAGAACACAAACAGCACAGTTCAGTTTGATACAGAACACAATCATCTGGTTTCTATTAGAAAGCTCCACGGGCTCACACTGTAAAATCTATWTTAACATCTCAGGAAATTCAACTATTATAAAAAGCTGGGACACAACTTTTGTGTTGACTTTGGATTTAAAAACAACTAGAAGCCAAAAATATACTCAGCAAAACAAAACAGGGTAATTGTGAATAATAAATAAAACAAAATAATATTTGTACGAAGACAGGAAGTAATATGGAAATGAGCGATGGAAGTACACAGATGGGTAGTACACTGTACCTAGAGCCAACTTAGCCRTCTGCAAGTTACTGATCCATGACTGTTTGATTGCTGGGCTGTGTGTATTGAACACAGCACTGAAGTATGTTGGTTTACCCGTCCTGCCAAATATAGAAACAAGAAATGAGAAAAATCAAGAAGATCTTGGCCATGATTATWTTAGTCCCAAATTTATGAACTAAGMATTTTCTAATCTCTACTTGAACGTTGTTTTTCAGCACAATGATGACGCTGCAGCCTTGAAAATGTTTAAGTTGCACAAAGTAGAATGTGACAATGTAACCACAAGTTCTAATAGCAGCTTGAGCAGACACWCTGCAGCCGTGTTTGCCTCTTCTCTGTGTTCGGATGATTTAAATGCAACCCTGCAGTCAACGACTGAGAAGTCTGGTGATTTGAGATGAAGGGATCTGGAGAGCAATGAGAGACGAGCAGCTGTGTTCCCAAACATACCCTTAGATAATCTCAGCGTTTAAACGCAGCAAAGATGAGTGATGGAAYGAGACAGAAAAAAATACAGAGAATTAAAAAGACAGTTCTGGTCATGTGTCAAAGAGCMAAAATAAGACGCTCCCTGGGGGTCCGTGTGGGGTCTATAATAAAGTGTGGTAATGTGCAACAGGAATATTTGTGTTCAGCAGCTGGGTAGACTCTGGTTGCAAACACTGCTGGTGAATTTCAGCTCTTGTGATTCATGCCTCAGATTAGAGCWGGTGCAGAAACTTGTTTATTCCAAATATGCTCTAATTCTCTATCAGAGCCAAATGCATAAAGGGAGGCTACAAGGAGAAAAGGAGGGTAAAAGGGGATAAAGATAACCCCGGGATAAATAAAACACTACGGGGGGTAAAGCCCGAGACAGGAGACTGCTGTTTGGGTTTAGAATGAGTTCAAACTAAGGCAAACGTGAGTGCATTTATTTGTGTAAAAACAAAACAAAACAAACTTGTCTTGTTTGCCGGGCAGCTGGAGTTGAATTCTGCACCGGTCAGCTGCTCTAATCTCCTCTTCCTTCTTCAGAATTAGCCTCTGGAGACCCGAGACCCAATCGTGCGCCACGGTGGGATTCACATTCTGCACAGCAAAATATCAGAGAAAAAATAATCAATTTGAAGAAAATAGAGCCGAAATTGAGCAGAGAAATAATATAACAAGATAGAGAACAAATGTTTGGTGCTTTACGATAAAAATTCACTAAGATTATAAAGTTGTTTTTATGAGTAAAGAAATAATTYCACTCCGATGACTCCTTTTATATAAATCTTAATGTGAACCTGGAGATTGTGGCTTAAACTGGTGAATTGTTTCACTGTAAATAGTGTTTAGTACAAAATTTCTGCTTCCTGTCGCAATCTTTGACTAAAAGTATTTTTGTGTTGAAATCAACAAAAATAATCTACAACTTCAAAAGACTTTTCCCATATTTATCAGTAGACCACTATATTTTTGGCCTTTAAATGAAATCATTAGTGACATGTTGACCTTTCAGTGTGGCCTCAAAAAACATGAAACCTTCTTTTGTAAAAAGAACCTCGTTGATGTTATTTAGGATGTAAAATTTATTCTTGAGATTCTAGGCTCTGTTTATTTCTCGCCTCTTTCTTTGCCTCTTCATTAATCTCCATCCTCTGCTTGATGCGCTTGGACACATCTCTCTAAGAGCCTCTTCATTACTCTGCCTCCCAGCCTGCTTCTGACAGACCTAACAGCACAGCACAAACACGGCCTCACATCCTCCTGCTGYGCTCTGCAAACTGGAGCTCTGCTTCACTAGCACAGACAGTGTGTGGATACTTCATATAACACACCTGAACGGCCTAAATCACAACTTATGAGGCACCAGTGTAGTTAAAATGAAATGATTAAATGAGTGCATTTCACAGTTTAGATATTTTAACCCTTCGAATGAAGTCCTCATGAAAACATATGTTTTCAGATAATAAAACAGAAACAGATAATTATTTTATATAAACATTTTTTTTAAAAAGCTGACCAGCGTTCCGTTGGTGTGATTTTAACTAGTTTGTGTGCACTTGCGCAGTACCTGATAGTTTCCTTTAAGGCTGCTGATCATAGTGGAGATCTGATTGACCAAACTGAGGTCGTGGATCAGGTTTTGCAGGTCTTGGTACAGCTGGCCAGGGCCCATGTACAATTTGTCTACAAAGAAACACAAGACATATTTTTAAACAACAGGTGCAACTGTTCAAATTTAAATTAAAAAAATGTGCGTTCAGAGTGTGAAAGTGTTTAAAATTTGCCAACAAGGAAATATGGTGACATCTAAAAGTTGTAGCTTTTAACATTTCAGTCAGAGAAAGCTGGAAGCACAGGCAACAATGAGCAAAGTCAGTCTGGTGATAGCAGCAGTTAGAAAAAAGGACAAAAATCAATAAAGATCAACCAGTTGGTTTCCCACAAGCTGCTGTGACAGCTCTGCAAACTCGCAAGTGATTTTCATCTATTTCTTTCTTTGTTCACAGGAACACCAATATGAACTGTGAGCTTTGAGAGGCCGGTTTGTTTTTGTGTGTCTGCTTAGCTCGACCTCTGGATTCTTTGTGTGTGCTGCTGCTGCTGCTAGGTACTTCATCTTCTATTCTAACCCATACAGCTGCAATAGTGTAAATATTTATAGTCATCAGCAAACAAAACTGAGCAGTGTGATAATGTTTCTGTTTCATGTAGTGATAACGCTGCTGATTAACAAGAGATTAATGGTGGCATCTGCTTTACATCGTTGGGATCAAAGTTAAAGACCGTGTAAAGTAAAAATAAATGTGTTCTGAGGTTGTCCCACCACAGAAATATGTGTTAATAATCACCCAGCCAAGTTTGAACAATTAAAAATACTGTTAACCTTATAAAATTGTGTGTTAAAAGTAATGAAAAATATCAGTTAGCTGTGATCTGGAATGCTGGGGGCGTGTCCTCTAAGGAGCTTAAACCACGCCCACGACCCTGAACATTCCTGTAACTAAGGAAACAATGTTTTCTTTTCCATTAGAGCAACAGGGGGTAGGGTTATACTATAGGCAGCTGCGTGACATCACGAGGCTGCCCTTTAAGACACGCCCAAAAAATCCTGAAACACAGATACCTTGTTACACAAATTGAATCATATCTCCACTATTCAAATATCTACAGTTGAGAGAATTTTTACTCATTTACAACAATCCATTTATGACATTTATAATATTTTAAAAATAAAGTGTTACATTTTACTTTACACGGTCTTTAAAGTGTTGAGCAGAACTTTATGTAGTTTGATTAACTGTTTACAACGAAGCCTTATGGTGTGTTTACGATGGAGCTCTATGCAGTAAAGGTGACATTTTATTCCATCTTTTGTTGTGCATTAATTGATGAACTAACAGAAGTAAAAAATAGGAACTGATAATACTTCTGAAAGTGACCAATCCCAGAGATTAGACAGGCCCCTTGCAACCCATTTTAACAGMGATCTAGCTTTCTGAATAGCTCTTTGTATAAGTGCCAAATAGCAAGTCTGCAAACAAAACAGTCCAGAGAGGATCAGAAGCAGGCATGCCTGAAGAAAAAAAAAACATTTATAAAAAGCAAACAATTTATCTGCAAATTATGGACTTGCTGGGGGAGCAGCAGGAAAACGTAAATGAAAATGACTGGTTTGCACAGTGGTCCGTTTATCTGCAGCGCACAGGAAGAGACTAAACAAAAAGACGTACAAAGAGCTGACATCATACGCTGGAGAAACGTTTTAAGGCTTTCTGTTTGGCTGTTGCCTGAGYCGATTC
Source organism: Austrofundulus limnaeus (assembly GCF_001266775.1). NCBI lineage: Eukaryota > Metazoa > Chordata > Actinopteri > Cyprinodontiformes > Rivulidae > Austrofundulus > Austrofundulus limnaeus. Next base: position 3,932,007 of record NW_013952404.1, on the reverse strand, counting down.
TGGCTATAACAGATGAGAAACGATTGTTTCCACTTGGTAAAGATTACCAGACAAACACGCACATTTCTACCACACGGAGAACTAAAGCTGGTTTGAAATTAACTAGGATGACTAACTTCTGGTCAAGGTGCATTAAAATGAAATCTTGTTGAAGCAGCGTGGTAAAAGCTCTGCAGGCCTAGAGTCAGAGCAGATGATGCTCAGGTCTGTGTGCCATCTGTTATCAGACACTCATCTAATGGCTGAACTGTTGATTTGACTCAGAAAAATAAAGGCAGGAGGATGCYGTCGACCAACATGTGATGGTGAAGTGTGAGCAAACGAAATGTGACAAAGAAAAGAAAAGAAAAGGTCAAATGGAGGATGTGAAAGTAGGCAAAAAAGGGTATAAGATCCTTTTTTTCTAGAAATGAACAAAAGTTTTTAGTGTATAAACAAAGTGATGCTATGTTACAACAAATACATTAAAAACTTGACTGTAAGAGTCTGAATATTAGAGTAAAAGAGTAAGAGAAAACATTGTGGCAGAGCTACAGAGTGCAGCGTGTAATTTAACAGTAGTAATTCTAGCCTGCAACAACTGGAAACTAAAAGCGAAAGCCTTTGACCTCTGCTTGAACACTCGAGCCATTTCACAGACCTGCCATAATGCATTATCAAAGCACTCAACAACTTAGCAGAAGACCAACAACTACTTCAACACAAACRTTTGAAAAACACGAAACAACTCCTAAAATAAAAAATTGCAGAGCTGCGACCACAAAATCATACACCGTCTTCATCCTCGTTTGTCTGATCTGAGGCTTTTAAAGTGGCTGAGCAGCTGTTTGTGACAGAGCAGAGCTCAGCTCAGTGGAAAAACTGAAACCACTGGACTCAGCAGCCAGCAGACCAAAGGACTGCAGCGGGGTGGTGATGGGGGGGGACACACACTGTATCGATTCATTTGAGTAGATTTGAATGTCTATAAGTCTCCATTTTCAAACAAATCTTGACAGATTTTTTAAATACTTAGCTATTAATCATCAAAACTGATGCTTTTCTGCCAGCGAGGCTGTGAGAGGCTGGGATTCGTACTTGGCTTGGCGCTGATCACCACCTTCTCTCCGGAGTGAGGAGCAGGGTGGCGGCTTCTGTCGACCATGTCCTCGCTCGATCCAAACTCCAGCACTTCCACGAAGCTCAGAGGCACACTCCACTTCAGGCGGAACCTCTGATCGAGTGGAGCATTTCCACTGCCGCTCCCACTCCCACTGCCATCCTGACACCTGCGTAGAGTTTCAAAATGAAAACCAGGAAGGTCAAGTTATAGGGGGAGCAAATGTCACTAATCTAGAGCAATCTAGAGCGTGATTATCTAGTGAATGTGAAGGTAATTGGAAGTTTGTGTTGAGGTCTTTCCTACCGGATGTTGGGCGTGGCACACATGAGCACATCATTAAGCAGGAAGAGGCGTTGCTCCTTGGTTTTGATGATTTCACCTCGCTCATTATAGACCGTCTCCACCATGTCGTCTGAGCGGATCAGGTAGCGAGTGCCGTTACTCAGCAGCTAGAAGATGAGGATAATAAGTCAGCTGAAATGAAGAATGTTGTATTAAATCTAAAACCACAGCTGCGAACAGAAACGAGGAACTATGAAAGACAAAGAGGACTCTGATAGTGTCAGGGTGTACTGGCTCACTGTGCTCCTGCGCCCCACGTTTTCTGCAACACTTCTGTGAAAGTGCTCATTTTTTGAATGAAAGAGTTTAAACTATGATTCAGAGTAATTAAAGCCTACAAAGAGTGAAACTTTACTGCCCCAATGTAGGACGTCACGTAAGCACCAATGTCAGAGTAGGTGGCACAGACAGACAAATAATTATAAAGTGGGATGACTGGGGTTTGTGGACATGGTGTTTTTGCAGTGTATTAATGTGTCCCTTCAGAAAAAGACAKTGAAACGTCTCAGCTGGGTGAGCAATCCGTCAAGAAAAAAAACTCTAACATGCTTCGCTTAAAATAATACATAAAAGAGAAATTTGGACAAATGGAAAGGACAAACTCCACCAAGTAAACACACCATAAACACAAACTCTAAAGTGAAACGTGCCGACCTTATTTAGATAACGTTCATTCACAGCCTTTGCAATGTGACGGATCTCACAGCGCTGGTCGGCTTCCCTCTTTCTTTCGTTTAGCTTCTCTGCCAAYGTTTCCAGTTCAGTCAGGGCCATCTGCAGGGGCAGACGGTCTGCGTGGCCCACTGGTGTGTTCTTCAGCATGTCCTGATGAAGGTGAAGAGAATTAACCGAGTGAGCAGATTCATAAGAACGCATAAAGGCTGTTGCTTTAATCATTTCCAGCATCTATGGTCATGATAGTGGCATTGYGAWATTTTCACTGGATTTGTAGCTATTTCTCCACTACTACACAGTGATAGTTAAAACTAAAGGTCTCTCACATTTTATGACAAGAGACAAATAAAACCTGGGTAAAAGAAAGCTGATTCAAAGAATAAGAAAGTCATTTGACTTCAGATGTTGGTGCTGCAAGTCAAGAATCCTTATGTTTGATTAAGAGGCTCCCTCTGCTGGTGACTTTATATACAACAGTGTTGTGATTTGGAAAAAAATAATTATAGTGAAACATTTTTCACACCTGAAGAAGCAAAATAAACTGTGGGAATCTCTGGATGGGTTTCATCATCAGACCATAAAGAGTCATTCTGTCACCGCTGGTTTCTTGACGATTCTGCACAAGAAGGCACGTTACTACGTCGCAGCAATAACAAATCTTTATAATAACTTAGATAAATAAAACTGTTAAAGCAAACAGATGTATAAATGCGCTTGAATAAAAGATGATGAAACATTTTCTGTATTTAAAAAATACTTCTATTTTATTGTAAACAAACTAAAGTACAGCACATATCATTACTTTCAGTGTTACTGGGTTAATATTCTTGCATTAGGAAAAGTTTTTCCAACCTTAAGGAACTCCAGGAAGCCAGGTTTGGAGGCACACGTCTTCCTTACGACGGCCATTGCGGTGCTGAAGTTGTTCACGTACTCGCTGTAGGCATCCAGCACCATAGACTTAGAAAACTGTACAGAAAATAAACAACATGAAATTTTAGAAATATGTCAATTAATWTGATTTAACAGAAACAGAGGCCGAATGAATAATAACTGATGGGATTTTAGTTCCCAGTTTAACCATAATCTGTGTAAAACCAGCACTAATCACTACTTCACTGCATCTAAAGTTATTTTAAATACATTAAAATAAATATAAATTTGACTGTTCATAAATTCCCATTTCCTACAACTAATAACATTTTGGGTTACACCTTTTAATACATTTTTAAATTTTAAATTAAAGACTGTGCTTACCGACGCCACAAAGACATCTCCTATCATCTCCAGGCCATCCCACTCAGCCACGCGACTCGCCAGTGCGATCTGAAACAGGAAGTGGCACTGCAGGATCTCACGCACGCGGTAGAAGACAATCTTCAACTTCCTGTCGCTGAGCAGTCTGGGCTCGATCTGGGACAGGGGCTTCTCATACAGCTGACGAAGCAGACAGTAGGACTTGTAACAACCACCGCTACAAAACTAATTAGACAATTCTTCCAGCCTTACTCGCACACCTCTAATATCCTCTTGAGTGCATCGAGATAGTTCTTCTCACTCTCTAAAATAGAGCCCAATATACATCTTCTAACAAGCTGTAAACAAATAAAATAAAGGTCAGAACAGGGTTACATGAAGTGTAATAAATGTTAAAGGACGTGCTCCTTACCTGCTGCTGCGTAAGACCTTCTGGTGTTGGACACAGCACCGGCTCAACATTGAAACAGTCCACCTCGATAAAAAGTTCAGATTCATCCTCAAAACAGGCCGACTTTCTCTCTAAAACAAGAAAAAGAGAAAAAGAGAAGACAACTGTAACATTTTAAAACTACTTTAACACAAACACAGGAGGTAATACCTGGGCTGGGCAATAAATCAGTAATAATATTGTGAAAGACACGTGATCAATATCAATAGAAAATATGTCCAATGAAATGTTAATAATTTCACTGAACTCCAATCCAGAACCAAAYGGCATTCTGGGAGTTGTAGGCAGAGGAAAAGCTTTAGCCTCTTAACCTCCCACAGCCTAAGCAAGTTGGTAGCATCAACTCACTCTTTGGTAAACTGGTCCTTATTTCAAATAGGCAAAAACTAGGGCTGTGAAATTTATTGAGTTAACTCTGATTAATTTTAGTGCTGCATGGGCATAGATTAAAATTTTTAATCGCGATTAAAATTTACACTCACTTTACTATGGCTGAATATGTAGGTTTGTACATTGCAATGCATTCAGTGCATGCCAGGTTATCAAAAAGAAAAAAATTGTACAGGTCTTCTGGACGGGTTCTTCTCTAATGAAACGTTTCRTCTCTYCTCCAAGAGAYTTCTTCAGTCTGAGAGTTTCAGGCAAAATTCAGGCTTTTAAGCCCTGCCTCCGTGTGACTAATAGCCATACTCACATCACATGGCTATCGTTGACACCTAATTAACACTTATTGTTAACAGGGGGTGGAGTGATACTGGCAATGGCCGTGCTGTAGGAGGGGGACAACTGAAAACGGAGGCCTCCACTTCTGTTTAATGATGGACGGTCTTTCTTCACAAAAATGGCTTTTTTTAAAAAGAATTCACAGCTACCTTGGAATTAATAGATTTAAAATTTTAATCATTTGACAGCCCTAGTAAAAACAAAACAAAACAAAAAACGAATCAATAATTATCAATATCAGCTGATGTGAAACGCTTATGTCGTAATACATTTTTCAGCCGTATCGCCCAGCCCTACTTTTAGCCAAAGGCTAGTTTCATTTTCTGGATTACATACCCTGACAGAACGACTTCGTTTTGATGAAGGAACGTCCCTTTTTCACCGCAGCTCTGGTTTTCTGAAGTCCATCTTTCGTTCCTTCCTTGGCTGCCTTCACCAGCTTTTGCATCTTGAAGTAAAAAGAAAAAATATCAATAATATCTCAACGTTACGTTTTACAATCAGAAGTTTCAGTTGACGTTTGTCTAAACCTAAAACTAAAAAGCAACGGAGCTACATGGGATAGGAGTGTTAGAGAAATTAGGATTTATGGGACAACCAGCAACTGGGACATCAGCTGAAAGGTTTCTTTTTAAAACATATTTGTCGTAAAGTCTCAGCTACACCTAAACACAAGAGATTAAGAGTTCTGTTGCTGCTGTCTCAGTTAACTGTGTACTATGTTATGTTAGAAAACACTATATCATAACCTTTACAACCTTGTGGGACTTGTAATGAAGCAGAGAGGGTGTTAAACTTCATGTTAACCCATCACCACCAGGACCACCACCACAAGTAATTCACATGAGACGAAGGCTAGACGAAGGTACCACATCAGTGAGAAGATGCCAAGAGTGGAGTTAGCCAGACGGAGAGTACAAGTTTGGGACTAATCTTTTCTAGCACAAAACACATGAGGTGAGCCTCGACTAATTTACCTTCAGCTCGTGTTTCTGTTTTAACTGCTGCAGCTCTACCGTTCCCACTGTACTTGCCATTAGATCTTTCATCTTTTTCTCATAGTGCTCTTTCAAGCGTGTCAGATCTTGGGAGAGCTAAACGGAAGCAAAGCAAGCGTTACTGGTCATGGTTTCAGAATTCTGTTTAACCTCAGGGTTTCGGGGAATTCGCTTTTCTTTGCGTTCGTGATTTGATTCTTTTTCTAAAATGTTGTTTGATTAAAAAAAAGGGCAAAATATTAGAGTTGGAGAAAAAAAAAAAGATTTGATGACCGCGGGCACCGCTCTTCTTCTTACAGACAACAGAAGAAAAGAAAGTAAACTTATTGAAAAACTTCCAATTTAATAAAATATTATAATAATTTTAGACACAATTCAAAACATTTAAATTATAATCATTTGCTAAATAAATGTGTCAGATTTTAGCATTAAATAATGAAAAATCATTAAAACTTATTTAGGGATCGTCCATTTCACAGAAAATTTACAAAATCCTCTACATTACTAATACACAACTTAGAATTTTTTTTTTTTTGGTTGATTTAAAAGATTTTTAGTGACTTATTTCTAAGCCATCATTAGCCGTCTTTCCATCAAAGTTTTTTTATGCGCATTTCCAAATTAAAATAGGATGGAAACACTGCTAATGAGTTATCACCAAGTTAGAGGAAAAAAATAAATAAAAAAATCAGGAGAATTACTTTTTTATGCCTATAATTGTCAAATAATCATTTTCAGAACATAAACATCAGTAAAATTGGTTAAACAATTATTTTCTTCAGTAATAGATGCGACTCATCACATTTGTGGAAATAAGAGTTAAAAAAAATGCAAACATGGTTCAATAAACTGGACATGGGGTYTATTCACTGGCAGGACGCCAGGCTGGGAAATGGGAGGGGATTCGTTATACTCACATGGATCTTCTTCTGTGGGGGTTTTCCTCTCATGAAGGCGTTGGGCAGGCCGTTCTCAGGACGACTCTCKCCATCGCTAGCTTCGTCGTAGCTTTCAAACTCACTGGAGCTCCAGCCGTTATCGAGGGAGCTGCTGCAGCCGCCCTCCTCCCCGAGCTCCACATCGTCGTAGATCATCTCATCTGGATCTGTGCGAACCCAGAGGACAAACAAAAAATACGCCAAGACAAAAATGCAGCTTTGTTATAACTTTAAATAACTTATAGAATCATCAACTCAAATCAATGATTTCACAGATGAACCTTCTAATTAAAGAGAACCTTTGTAAAATATCATCTCACATTTATTGTAATGAATTGCATATAGGAATAAACAGATAAAAATACAATAGATTTAAACTTTTTTTGTATAAAAATATACATTTTAACAGTTTAAATGTATCTAATCACAGTAATAAATCACTACAGATAGCAAAATCCAGAAAAAAAAARGACTGTGCCCATAAACTGCACATTAAACACAGGAAGCTGCTGAATTTGTAAAATGACAGCATGAAGAGGAACAAGTTCAAACCTGTGTTGGAGTCAGAGTTCTCTCTGGGCACATCATCATAGATCACCTCATCTGGACCTGAAGAACATGTCAAAACCTCACAACAGTTAATCCAAGGCTTCTCACAGCAGACACCTGGGTTACTCACACAACAAGCAGAACATGAAGCACAACAGAACTACAAGAACAGTGCACACACACAAAACACACACAAGGGCCTGCTTCCTCTAAATAAAAAGGGAAGGAAGTGTCTGGGAATACAGTTGGTTCAAGAAGAAAATGAAAAAAAAGGCAGTCTGAAGGCATGAGCTGAGCGATCTAAACAGCAGCGGTGTCATATTTTCATCCCTTACTTTCCATCCAAGCAGTGTTTGCAGGATCTGATGCCCATTTAGCCAAAGCATCTTCTTCTGTAATCGGTGGATTCTCCTCACAGAAAACACTTGGGGGACAAAAAAAATTTACGTAAGCAATTATCCAGACAATTATTGTTACTATACAGTTAGGAGGAGTACACCTCCCATAAAYTTATCTTTAAAAGACTTGTACAWAAATATTTGTACAATCATGTGATTGTGTGATTTGGGACTCACCTGTCAGCMGAAGTGATGCTAGTCCCTACCACACTCACTGAAAACACAAAAAGTTACACAAAAAGGAAATTTTAACACTAATCAGCCCATTATTCTGCCAGCAGCTCTTTTCTAAAAGGTCCCACAGTTTATTGTGAACCACTCATTAAAACAGAATTTACATAAGATTGTGAAAAAAAATGAGTTGAGTCTATAAAATCAGGATGTAAAATTTTATACAGTTCTGTATATAGACCCACATTTACCTCCGCTCTTTCAGCTCTGCCACCAGGTGTCACTAATGGTTCCATAAACTTATATTTTAATAGAGATAATTACTTTAAGTGTGTTCACAAATGTCACCTAATTCAGGATTTCTACTGTTTTCTTGTTGTCAGAAAAGAAATGCCATGACAAGGTGATAATGTAGTTTTTTTCCCCCCAGTAAAATTATCTATTTAGAAAAGGCTAAAATGTTACCATAAATCATTTTCAAGATTAACAAAAAATTCAAAGTCATTTACTAAAATAAAACATATTTCCACATGGCCTTGGTAAGATAATAACAGTCCAATTAGGCTGCTGCTGCTGCCAGTCCACAAGCTTGGACTGCAAGTTTTCAGTGAAACCGGAAAATCCTCACAGCCAACACAGATCTTTGGGGAGATCTAAATTTAGTTCCTGCTTCCTTGTGGCAAGGCTTTCGGAAAAACAAAAGAGAAGAAAGAGCAGGGGATGGAAGCAGCTGAGACAGCGGTACGTGTTGAAGCCTCACTCTGAACATGTTGAGCAGTTTTATATTTTATTATTATTTTATGTGCATCCTTATTTATAATTATTTCACAAACTCCATTTCAGAGAAGTAGTTTCTACGTTACCATCTTCATCCGCGGAGAGATGTCGAATGATGACAGGTGTGGTGTAGGCTGGGGTGAGGAGCGGGACTCCAGAAGGGGTAGCATAGCCACATGGCACAGGCACAGAGTATCCTGAAGTGACGCCAGGGGAGCTGGGGTGGATATCCTGCACCTCTCCCTCTCCATCTTTTGGCTCCGACGGTGAGGAACAGGAAGAGAGGGATCCATGCTGCTGCTCCAGCTGGATGGGAGTGATATCAATCACAGAGTAGGGGTTGACTTTACCCTGGGAGGAGGTGCCAAGGARCTCCTGAGGAGTGTTCGGGTCATCCATGGATGCATTCTGGCCTTCACTGCCTAACGTGGGAGGAAAGAGACCGTGTTTATGATACAGAAAGATAGTTTACCAAAAGTATACCCTTAATTTGATTATTAATACATTTTAAAAACTTGGTTCTAATTTTCTAGAAAATTGGCGCAAATTAATTAACAAGTTTTCAGACTTTACATATTTGTAGTTTSATGAAGTTTTTACATTTTTAACAAGCACACTCTCTGATCACATTTCCACTATGTTTTAGATTTAAAAGCTTCACTGTGGAAACACTGGGGCAAAGTTTGTTTTTTCTGGATTGTGTTTAGCAAGCACGAGCCTATGGACTGATCCGAACATTGATCAAAAATATTAATGTGTTTTGATTACAACTTCCTTTCAGGGGGAGAAATAGAAAAAGTAAAATACTGATATTTCTCTGCTTCTATTACACTGAGAGTGAGTGGAATTAAAAAGGCCGAGGCTAATCCTGCCTTCCTCTGCTGTCAGGACTTTCAGTGATAAAAAGCAGACCACGTCCAGCAGGCAGAGATATAAGGTGTCAAAGGAAAGAGACGGCCCTTCTTTATGTCCTAACTTAGGCCTGAGCTGAAGAACTGAATGGGCTCCAGATACTGTAAAAGGAGAATGCCAGGAGAATGTGAGGAATTTTASATTACTGCCAAAACAGAAAAAATGTACTGCATTTAAGGCATTATTTACAACTAACCATTTTCTAAGCACAGATTTAGTGCGGAGGACTCTCATCCCAAACGAAAAGGCTGAAATGAGATTAACTACTCTCACTAAAGCCACAAGTAAAACGCCAACACTTTGGTTTACTAACCTGTACTTTTGGGATCTGTCTGCGAGTCGTAACCAAGAGGAGGGGGTGGAGTTGGAGGTGGTGGTAAATCTGTTTCCCTGTCATTACTCCCCTCAGCAACAGATGTCCGTTCGGCTTCTGTTGTTGCTCCACCTGGGGAACAGGGCTTGCTTGTAGCAGCTGTAGGGTCTGCTGCTGCTGATGATGAAGAGGTTGTGTTTGAGAAAGGAGCTGGAGGTTCCAAGACGATGGGATAGCCCTCGGGGTGACTGGCCGCAGAGCCGTGCTCGCTCTGATCTTCGCCGATAAGGRGTTCAGGAGCTGGAGGTGCCTGAGGGACGTCATCGCCACTGTCATCGAAATCAAAAGCTTCTCCTTCGTCTTCGTCATCAAATGGGTTGCCGTCTGCTAACACTAGATATGGAAAAGTCAAGTGTTTGTTATTGAATGAAATCCCTAAAATCTTTTTTTAATTGGCCAAAATCAACCAAACAATATGATATGAGATAATCTCATGTAGTTTTTATTTCTGCATTTTCAGATATTTAACAAAATCAGAGTATACGAGAATATTTAAYAGTTAGTTAGGTTGTATGTGGTTGTTGAAGTAACCATTACAGACCTTTAGTTAAGGGTGGAGTGAGTGATATTTATATGTTTTTTGTTTTGTTTCTTTTTTGCAGTAAGTTTTACTTCAAGGATTAGAACCCAAACAGAACCTCAGCTGCTTTAATCTGTTTAGTAGCTTTCAAAATGCATCACAGCCACTTCAGACCAATCACTTGGCAGCAGACAGGAAGGAAACGAGAAATATCTTCCCAGTTTCCACTCTGCAATTAGGCCAAAGGGAAAGAAAGTTGCTACTCCCTTCAGCGAAAAAAATACAGCCTGGGCTTAAATTATTTCTGATGTAATGAATAAAGTGGAGGACTGACTGAGTCAAGAAAATAAGAGTGGGTAAAATGAGTGGGAACATAAACTCTTCTGTTACACCAGTGGGCTCCAACAAGTCTAAAGACAGCATTGTGGGATTGATTTAGGGGCACAGAAAAAGACAAAAAAGTCTAAGAAAGAATTTGCCCCAATAAATCTTCTTGAAATCATTACAATCATTTTAACAGAGCACAAACCAAACACTAATTCACAATGTTTGACCCTTCATCTTTTATAGATCACAGAAAGAGAAACAATATTTTCTTTTGGGTGTTAATGACATCAGCTAACTTGTGTTTGTCACAGTGCTGCCCACAGAAACCACAGACTCTTTGGGAGGAAATTAAAGTGTATCTTAACCCCCCTGTGAAAAGATAACTCTGCCCCAAGGCAAAATTTGAAAAATGCATCAAAGTGGGTAGGGGAGGGGATGTGGGTAGGGGAGGTGGGGTTAGAGAGTGGAGGTGTGGCCAGGACGAGAGAACGYGACAGCTAGCATTAGCATAATTGATGCTACATGGAGAGTGACCACAGCGAC
>NW_013952404.1:3909601-3920065 GCF_001266775.1 Austrofundulus limnaeus | reverse complement strand
AATTAGCACAGAAACAGTACTATATAACATTTTAGACACATTCTAGACAGTTTATCAGCTAAAAAATGTTAATTTTGGGGTAAGTTACTCTTTAATTTCTGAGGGCAGCTTGACTATATAGACCTTCAGTCTAAGATTTTATGTAAACTTTGTCACTATAGAAAAAGAGAAGATATCAGCACAACTCTAGAGTAGATCAGGTTCCCTCCGACGCTGAGATAGGGGGTTGCGCAATCAGTGTGTATGCCGAAATAGCTCAGTTGGGAGAGCGTTAGACTGAAGATCTAAAGGTCCCTGGTTCAATCCCGGGTTTCGGCAGTTTTGACATCGAAGGAGTTTTCGTTTAACACTTGCTAAGCTATCTTCACAGCCTCCAAAGTACCTGCTGTTAAATACAAATAAGGATTTGTTTGTTTAACAGTTAAGATTGTTTTTGAACACTAAATTATAACTTTTTGTTTTTACTTTCATGGTTTCAAGTGTTGTGGGTTTTTTTTTCTGTCAAGACCAGTGTAGTGCACAAACCGTTATCAAGCCTCCGGCAATGAAACACAAACTTTTAAGTCGCCGACAGCAAAGCACAAAGCCCTAAATCACCACCGGGTTTCCCTCAGGCTCTGATGGCTGTTCCACCTATTTGCTGTGTGAGAAAACAGCCTGTGACTAATGATTCAGGTCACCATTGTGATCCCGTATCCATCTGCATCCATGACTGATGGTGCGAGAAAACGAGGGGGCCAAAGGGCAAACCTGGAAACTGAGATGTTATCAGGTTTTTTTTTCCATCTGGAATAATGAACTGTGTGGAGCGAAGTGATAAACCACAAATAGTTCACTACTGGAAAGGCTTGAAACGAGTCAATGGAAGTCAAATACAGAAAGATCTATATTCATGTTATCATCAATGGAGAGCCAGAAATGAGCAGGTCTTTATCGGATTAGATTTTGCCTGCCTGTAAGTCAGAGCTGACATTTAAAAGTGAATCTATTTAATGCAAACAGTTCCCAGATTATAAAGGGTATGAATGGTTTCACATCACTTTATGTTCCAAAAAACTAAAAAATGTGTTTTTTTAAAGGTGCCTTTTGAAACTATAGCACTGCAGTGTTAGAGCAATGCATGTCAACAAAACACAATTTACATAATGTTATAGAGCTCTGTGGAAATGCAGAACACCCAGAGCTAAAATATATTTTTTTCTCCTTGAAAAATGTTACAAACTGTCTATGTTCTGGGTGACATGTAAAAAAATGTCCTTTATGTGTGGGGAAAATAAGCTGGTTGTACAGGTGTCTGTGCATTCAGCTTAATAACAGACCATGCTGGATGTTGATCTTATAGTGCATGTACATACAAGACTGTAACAAAAACAAAAATAACTCCAGTGAGGTTTGCTCATCTTCACCAGCACGAAACTGAAATAAAAAGCATCTTCACGTTTAAAGGGGCAATATTATGCGTTTCTCAGGCATACATTTAAATACTATACTATAATAAAGTATGTATGTCACCTTTAGCTGTTATTAAAATGCTGTTTTATGTTTAAATAGAAAATAAACTTATCTTCTCATCACTTCCTCTTCTAAACGCCTTGAAATTGGCCTCGGTCTCTTTAAGAACCACCTTCCACTTCCGTTTTGCCGATTTCAGTGGGGACGGGGGGAGGGAGGGGGGGCTGCCATGATGCAGTTTAATTGGCATCTGAAAATATATTTCCTCAAAGGTATTTTGAATCTGAAAAGAGCTTCATTGAGTGAGAACTAATGTTGAGAGCACAGCAGACAGTTAGGTTTCACTTTCACTTGAGAGCCTGCAGGAGTCATGGGCGGGGTGTGTTGGGTGGGGGGAGGGGGTGTGCTCTGCCATGAGGAAGTTTGGCTTAAAGACACGTCCCAGGGCCGTTTCTGGCCCCCACCTGTCGTTTTGCTCCTCAGCATGGCTGCCTAAAAACGCTGCAGGATTTCTCAAACAKGCATGAATGAGTCAAAGCAAGGCTTTGGGCATGTTTTTTATGAGAGTCTAACATTATAACACGATCAACTCAAAAAAGTTGATTTTACATGATATTGCCCCTTTAAAGGATTTCTGTCTGTGTTCTTAATCTGGTGGGAATGTGAAGCAAAAGATCAGACTGAAGAATGCAAAAGCGACCCAGGGACCAGCAGAGGTACCCTTTGTCAATTCATAWTAACAGTGAGAATTCTGTTCTAACGACTTATCTCCACTGGGCTATAAAACGATCTGTTGAAATGAGTCACAGGGTTACAATCCGCTCCTGCACACCCCCTGGCAACAAAGCCAGTGACTGACCAGTTGGAGACGGAGCATTTTTTTTCTGTCCCGTCTGTCCCCAGAAGCTGTGTGTGTGTGTGTGTGTGTGTGTGTGTGTGTGTGTGTGTGGCAGTATACAGCCTGTTATTGAGGCACACTGTCTGGTATTCACAGTAGCACAGCACATTTTAGCCTTCTTCTTTTCGTTCATCTGCCCACACACTTCACAGTGGCACAGAGGAATGTGTTGTTTACTTGAACTGTCCAGCTTTGACAGCCCTCCTGGAAATGACCGGCCATGCAACGTTTCACAGTGGCCAGTGCGTAAATTTAATGCTTGCATTTTCAATAAAGCAACAACAGGGTGTAGATTTAAAGAAAAACATTTTCCAGTTTTGCAATGGAAAAAAACCCTTCTCCTATGAACTCTTATTCTCAACACTAAACACATTAGATTAGTGTTGAGAATAACTTGACTTTTTCCCTTTTTTATTTTAATGAAAAGTGATAAAAAAAACACAGATAAAAAAAACAATGTAAAATAATCTATTTTAAAAGTTCTCAATACATTTAAACTTCACTCCTTTTTGAACAAGTAGCTAAAATGACTGATTTATAAGTTACAAAACATAGTTTTTGTATTCTTGTGTATATATTTTTATGTATGTGTATGCATTCTTGTTTTGTTTTTATTTGTTTTAAATAAATAATATTTATCTATCCATGCATCCATCTATCAATTTAAAACGTAGGCTCATTCCATGAGAATAAAGCAGAGCAGGAGTGTTACCTACATAGATTGGAATTAAGGTAGATTATCACTGTTTTCTATATTGGTACAGGGTGGAAATATGAAAGGCCAAGACTCAAGTGCAAGTCATGTTGGGTAATAACATTTTGTTTTTGTGCTGCTTGTGTAGACTCCTCTGCTTGTCTGTTAAAATAATATTCAAAACATTTAACTCATAGACGGATCAAACATCTGACCTTGGCCTTATTATCCCCACACAGCTGAGCTAAACAGTTCCATCCCACCACGTTTCACAACACGCCTGCTTCATGTGAAAAGAAATGTGCATGTTACATGTGGATGATAAGGGTTTGTTGACTTTACTTTCAGGAGGCGGGGGAGGAAAGTCTTCCGTGTCCATGTTTGCTCCTCTTCTCCTGAACAAGCTCTATGGGAATCAACTACGGCAGCACACATTCCTAAAGGAGGAAAGAAAAAAAAAWGTCAAGAAAAGCAAAACAGACATTGTTGCCAAATAATATTTCAAATTCAATTTGACAAAAAAAAGGCAAGTTAGGCATTTCTGGCTCAGTATCTGCAGTCGGCAAGTCAACAAAGCTTGAACACAATTCAACTGTTAATTTATGACAATTACAAGCAACATGGGAGCATTGCTATTTGGTCACAGCCTAATATCTTTAATTTCATAATCACAATCTGAACCAGAGCTGAATCAAACAAATGAAGTGAATCAAAAACAAAAGAAGCCCTTATCTTGTTCCCTGAGACTAAGGCGTGTGTGTAAGCGTACAAAACATAATACTTTCATGAGCTAATTGCAGGCATTTTGAATCTCATGAGTATAAACAAGCTGGGCCATCATTTTAATGAACGCCTGTAGAGTAGCCATTAGGTAAACTAGCTTGTGGGTGGGGGGATTATATTGTTAAAACTAATTTTATTCAAAGCAAGTTCACATTTAAATATATTAACTTGTTTATTGTACCAGTTCAAAGCAAGTCAATAATAGCCATGCATCCCTCTTTTATTTTGCTCTACTTTATCATAATGAGCTAATTTACTACAGGCCTGGAATCAGTTAATCTTCTGCAAGTCGATTCATATCCACGGTAAGACAAGTCAGATGCAGACTGGCTAATTAAACACAGCTAAAGGCAACAATTATCTGTTTGTTCAAGTCAAGCAAAAGTCTATTATCACGTTCGATTTACAAAAGGCCACTTTATGCCTCAAGCTACGAAAWATGTTAACACAAAACTGTAGCTCTTTTTTATTCAGTAGATTTTCCAAAATAATCTGGTTTTTGGCTCCTAAAGAAGGTCAGACGTTCACYGCATTGTTACCCCATTTTTAGGCCCAAGCCAAATACCATCAGCATGCTGAGTCAGGACAGACCTGTGGTCCTGCACGGGCACGAGTTAAATTACATTCCTTAGAAAGACACGTTTGTTTTCTGACGTACAACTCAAATCARCAAGTGACAGTTTCTGTCAAATGACTCCCTTAAGATGTGCTATTTCCAGTAGTTTTCAGCTTGCTAATGACAAAGTCATGACGTCATGTTGTAGCATAAAGCGGCCATTGTTATACCATGCAGGACCAGTGCWGTATCCATACAATCTGCTTTCTTTATACAAGAAATAAAGACTTTGTAGGTCTGTCTATATCTGGCTAAGACAGATTTGCACAGAAGTGCAGCGAACAAGAACGACAACTCATTCTGAGACTCAAAGATTGTTTTGTCTGGGAATAATGTGAAATCCTCTGCCTCGTTGTTCTCTGTCCTACTCGTGTGGCACGATGCCAGAACAGAGGCCACGAACATACAGGGCCAGTGTCTGGTGAGTACAGGGGAGCTAACAAGTGATGCTAACAAAAGCAGGTTGAGTATACATTGCCTGAGGAGATCTTTCCCTGCACAATAATAGAGACAAATCCACAGAGACGGACAAGAGCAGCTACTTTTTATTGTTACACAATTGTGCAATTGACAATGACTCCATCTTTACATGATACACGTGATAAACTTGAGAACAGTGATTTATGTGTGTAAGTAACAACCTACAGGAGCTCCAAGTGTGACTCATCTTTTCCTTCCATATCACTCAGATTTAGGGATGTCTCGATCAGATACTCAGTATCGGTGGCAGATTTCGCCGTTTTTTTGAAAATCTGGTAGAATTGGATTTAGTCACGTGATCTGGCCAATCCAGTTTTCGCGACGGTTTTCAGCATCATCATGCTTTACAACTGCCGTTAAGAAGTCAAGACACACACAAGTATGCGACCATGTCCACAGCGTGGGAACACTTTTCAATGGAAACAATGATGCTGAAACTGCATCTTGCAAAATCTGCAAACTTGATGTTTCTCGTGGTGGGAACAGCAGGGCTCGCTTTAGTACTGCCAACCTTGTCACTTGGAAAGAAATAAAGAAATAAAGCTATCGGATCGGTATCGGAAAGACTAATCATCAAAAAAAAAAATCGGATTGTATCGGGAGCCAAAAAAATCTGCATCGGGACATCCCTACTCAGATTTAGGTGGGGAAAGGAGGAAAGAAAAGGGTAACAGAAATCGGTACCCTTAATCCTCGTCCTTTTGCGTGCTACTCTGTACAAAAAAAGGAATGCACCATTCTGCAAATTACATCCTGCAAAGCAAGTGGTATGATGTGTTTTAAAATGCAGTTAGAAGCAAACTATCACCTGTCTGTAATTTCAACAAAAGCATTCCTTCCATGTATGGTCTGTCACCGGCCTGTCAGTGCAGGGACATGTAAACTCTGCAACAGCTGAGTAAATGACTACCTCTTACCGATGGGAGAGGAATAGTCACCATAATTAATTTGTAATCCATCCCACATATTGTTAGTGCTTTGTTCAAAAAGTACCATCCTACATTGAGCGCAATGATTGGGGACTACAGGACTAAAAAGAAGATCCAGAAAGTAAAGTCATCCTCACAGTTGATGACGGGCTCAGCTAAGCATGTCATTACATGCTCTGAAGTTTGAGCCATGTTATGCAGACAGGAAAACAGTCATCTAGTTTGCTGTTGTAATGCATTTTGAGCATGTTGAAGAACAGAAAAAAAAGGTATGCTTAGTATCTACTGTAAACAAAGCACAAACTGCTTCTCAATATTGCTAATAATGACAATTTTACAACAACCTAAGAAAAGAAGACAACAAAAAAACTATGCAAAGTTCTTCTTTTTTTCTAGAAACATTAAAACGAATAACAAATCATAAAACATTGTTCAACAGGTACTCATTGAAAAGTCACAACTACAAAAAATGATCAATCCTAATCCACACAATTTCCCTCATATCAATTGATGTATTTTAATTAAAACTTGCAAGCAAAATTGGCTGCCAACTACCAGCTGCGAGTTRATGCCAGTGTATAACCTGCATGGCAAAAAGTTTTTCTTTTTTGTTGGGTTCTTTGGAGAACCCTTCCTGAAATGCGGAATTCCACACAGAAACCCAAAGTCATAAACAAAAGCTTTAGGAGAGGCTGGTGCTACAATACAGAACAACTTGTCTGTCTTTGGCTTAGCTATTCTTTTTTGTTGCTGTGATTCTGCCAGGATTCCACTCATCAGGCCTCCACCAGTAACAGAAGATCCCAGTCCAACAAAGTGTGGAAGAACAGGCTGTAATGTATTGTTGCTGAGGATGGGACAGTGACCCACAGCACACAAAACAGGAGGCGGCACATCTCTCYAGTTTCTTTGTAATTACGGTTCAAGAGCTTGTTTTTACTGGTGGTTTGCCCATTTATTTCAAGTAGTTTAAGCCTTTTTAGTGGAGCTGAATAGGTTTCATTAGGGGTGGTAGATCTAAAATAATCTGCGTCCATACATTTTTTATTGTAAGAATCTTTGGCTATACCAAAAGTACGTATGAGAAACTAACTGACCAGCTTTAATGCCCCAACAATTTCTAGTAAAAAACAATGAAAACCAAAATCCATTTGCAAAATTACTAAATTAACCCCCCCACCCCACTCTCTGATGAAAATGTTCTGGGGTTTACACACACAAAATGAAGCTAGTACCCAGAATGTGAGCCAACACAGCACACTGCACCACCCTCTCTGACCTCAAACTGGGTGGAGAGAGCTTACAAACAGGCAAAAGATTACTGGCATTTTAAAGAATTTTGACTCATGGGAAGTAGGAAGAAGATACGACGAGCTACTAGCTTCAATTAGATACCTAATAACTGAGGATTGTCTAAAGAACAATTCAGCAATGAGGCCCAGGAGACTGCAAATATGTYTTCAGATGTGTGAGCGACTCAACATGTGAGGATATCTGGTTTATGCAACGCAACACAAAAATGAAAGTTTTGTTTCTAAACTGAACGTGGTTCACAATAAGCTACCTCRCTGGCCCATCATTTTATAATATTCATCATTTGATGTATTTATATATTTTTGAACATTTTTAAATGAAAAAGGTGTTTTTGACAACAGCTGTGACTTCTTTTTTTTTAATAAAAGAGGAAAATATGCTATCAGGAATAAAACAAACAACAACCTAGGCCTGCATAATAAATCTGGYGTTTATCTGAAAGCTTACTCTGTACGGCCTTGGCTGTCACTCCTAACTGGTCTCCACCCACCCAGTAAGCCACACAAAAGCATTTCCAGTCCAACATGTCACCAAACGAACACTACTGAGTGTGTGGAGAGGCTGCTCCAAAGAGCTTTTTGTCAACCGGTTGGGTCTGAAGGAATTTCTTTAAAAGAATGGAGAAACGTTGTGACATTGTGATAAACGACTACAAAAAAAGAGGAAACTCAAAAGCTCTTGCTCATGCAGAAAGCTCCTGCTATCAGGCCCTGGTTTTACTCCTGGTCTTGTTAGGAGTGTGGTCCTCCATAGCTCAGTTCAGAGAGCACTGCTCTATAAGCACCTAAATAATAGGATATAGGAAACTGCGGCTACAATACATAGCATTTAGGGTTTGACCATCATGTTCTTGAGTTAGAATTGTGTCTAAATATAAACCATTTCCCCAGCTGCTGAACAAATGTGTGGTATGTGATTTCTCACATCCACCTGCAGGAGAGCGGCGGCTTTTCTTTTTCCAGCTGTTGCTTAAATATGTCGCTAATCTGTGCCTTATCTCAGTGGATTATTGGGTGGATGGCGGTTGGACAGTTGCTCCATATCAGACTTTCTAAAAATGAACGGCATGCTCCCTTAATTGAACCGCAGGGTACCTCTGGCACCCTAAGCTTCATGAACTGTTGAATTTAGCAATTTCTGGTTGTTCTCCTAGGAAATACACCTGTTTGTCTATACTGGTGTTTAAATTTATGTTAAGTGGCTTTCATAAGGTTTACACATCTACAAATAAACAAACACAAGTGTCATAAATTTAAATATTTAACGCAGCTGTAGTCAGAGTCTTAAAATGATTATTTGTGCTTCCTGGACGGCCTTCTTCAGGTGTTATTAAAGGAGGAGGAGGTATTCAGTGCCAGTATTTGCAGACCAGGCCACCCTGGTTATTTGCCAAACAAATTACCCACATAGGCTTTTGTGTACTTGCATGTGTGTGTGTGTGTGTGTGTGTGTGGACATGTTTTTGGTGACATATGAGGACAATTTTAAGACAAAACAACTACATGTGGGGACAACTGGTAAATATGGGGACCTAAGTTGAGTCCCTGTTTGGTTTAAAAGCCATTGGTGGGTGGGTGGGTGTGAATTGAGTTTAGGTTAGATTTAGGGTCAGGTAGGTAGGTACCTGTGAGGTTAGCCTTAGGGCAGAGGGTCAGGGTTAGGCTGTAGAAATGTAATGGAAGTCAATGGAATGTCCCCAAATGGATAGCTGTGTGTGTGTGTTTGTGTGTGTGTGACTTAAAGTGCTCCAGCTCACCAGTATTGTGCAGGCAGACTGAGCTGGACACGCATGACACCAGACAATACAAGTGAAGATCAAAGAGCTCTTTGTGTTTAAACCATCTTCTGGTGGCTCAGATTAGAAAAGGCTTTAAAATGTTTCAGGAAAGACCCCCCTCTCAAGGAAACAGCTGAATGAAATGATGTTTTATGACCTGTTTAGTCTGATCTTCCAGTTGATTAGAGCTGTGCAAGGCTCTCACTGAGGAATGCTATGCATGACTACTTGAATTTGTAGCTGAGCTTTACCTCAGGAAGACAGCTTTTTTTTTCTTCTTCTTAAAACCTGAACGAATTGCCATATCGCCAATGTGAAAGCGTTTTAATGGCTTTAGTTGTGACAGTTACTGGGGCTGACCCCCCACCACCAAAAGTGTCAAACTGAACCTGTTTGTTCCTWATATCTAGTCATTTGTTTCGGTGTTTTATGACAAGTCAAAGCTTGAGGAAATCTGTGTTGTTGGCAACATTATAATATTAGCTAGTGCGCCACGTTCCAAGCATCTCACAAATACACAGAGAAAGGCACTATTTCACGCGAAATAAGCATTTTCTATTTTCTATTTTGACACAAGGACCTGTCAGTTAAAGCGTCATCTTCAGAAAGGTGTTCTTAAAACTTTGCTAGAAGTTAGAAAAACGTCTCCAACTTACCATTTTAAGGATYTGACATAATCGAATTGCCGTATCCCGTCACAGTAACATTCCTGTCCTCGACACCACTCAACAAATCATAACATCCCACTTTTCGCTCCTCTTATAACTTGACTCTTTCCCGATGGAAGTGGATTTCATCCACACGAAGAAGAAAAAACCTTTACCGCCTTTCGGAATCTAATTGGTCCAGGGGGTGGTGTCAGACGAACTGTGATTGGCTTAAAGAGATGTCAATCAACATTCCAGTCTCTTCTCCGGTAGGATGCAGCAGGCGACCTGAGGAGCTCCAGCAAAGCTGCCCACGTGACGTGTGAGGTGGCTCCGTTCACACAGCTGTGTCACAGCCATCCTACTGAAACTTAATGCAAATGACTAAAAACTTTTTGTGTAAATTATTAATCATGCTACTTATACCTTTTGCCTATTTTGGTCTGTTTTAGTTCAGAAAAACAAAAAGACATTTGCAAACTAACATCATTTTCTCTCAATTTAAATCATTTAATCATTTGAAGCAGTTGTTTAACACACATTAGCTTTAATGGTTTTCAAATAAACACTGAGTTAATCAAATAAACCTCGCAGCTGTTTCAGTAACCTTATTGTGTTCAGTGAAAATAGGGCTGATGAATAAATAATCCTATACTGCCATCTATAGGACGATATCCTGTACTACAACCTTAACTTCCAAAAGTGAAGAAACACACAAATACACTGGACGCAATGTGAGAAAATCATTTATTTTATCATTGTGTTGTTCCATTTCTCAAATCATACAAACACCCTTGTTGGTTCCTTTAAAAAGTCAACAAAACAGCAAGTCTTTTAGTCATTTAACCTATTTTTTAAAATTACTAGATAATTT
>NW_013952404.1:3905772-3909066 GCF_001266775.1 Austrofundulus limnaeus | reverse complement strand
GTTTGAACGTTTGCAGTAGAGACAAAAAACCTTATTTGTTAATTGTGAGGCAACACAAACACACACTCTTTCACTATCTTTGTGAGGACTTGCACTGACTTCCATTCATTTCTACAGCCTAACCCAGACCCCTTACTCTAATTTCCTAATATCCCAAAAAATGTCCACATAAATACAGCACTCAACCAAGCTCTGCAAGCACAAAATAATATAAAAACTTTGGATTTGGCTCTTGAAAAAAATGAAATACTTTGCAGTTCATACCACTTAGCTTAAAATACAAAACAAATACATCAAGGTTAAAAGAATGTAGCCTWTTTTTCRTCCYGTCATACTGCATCTCCATTTTRCACARTGAAGCCTTTRTAARGAGAACAATTCTTGATCTTTCTTCCAACATGAAGAGAGATTCTAAAAAGCTTGTTTACGTCAGTCACRACCATGAAAAAGATTTGTCCTCTCTGCTGTGGGAGGATTTAGAGTBGTAAACAAACATGGACTGACTTGTCTGTTCAAACACATCTAATGATTTATGATAAGGAAGTTTATTCTCTAAACTTGGTCCAWTTTAACATCAACTTCTGTCCTGTGTGTGTGACAAGATTTGTGGGACTACTTCACCAGCCTGAAGCAAAACAAACATTTTGTTTAGTTTGAATTTAAGTGTAAAATACATCAAACTGTCCACATTTGTTTTTCATATTCTAACACGCTGACCCAATGTTTTGTCCAACTAGATTTTGATTTGTAAGTGAAATAAAGGAGTTTGATTAAATTTTCTCACACACATTTCCCATTGTGACTAAAGCTCAACAACAACAAAAAACCTTTTGATGCTTCTCAGTTGGCGTGGGGTTTCACAGAATCTTCAGACTGATCCCTCGTGGCGCCGTTGATCCGTGTCGTCTTGTTGCAGAAGTTCCAGTCCACGGGGTTTAGCAGCTGCATGGTCTTCTTGTGCGTCCAGATGGGGTTGATGAAGAGCGTGAGCAGAGCGAGTCCAGAGAAGAAAAGGAGGCGTAGGGGCAGAGCTATGTGGGYGTTGACCTCCTCCCAGTGGGTCAGCGTGACCCACCACATGTAATAGGTGAGCACCATGCGACAGTGGAACATGTGGATCATCACCCACTGGTTGGCTCTCCAGAACAGAGTGTGAGCCCAGCCAGACTTGAATGGAAACAAACAATCATGATGTGAATAAAAATCTCATGCTTTGCAAATAATCAACAAGTCAAGGTTGTGATTAAAGAGGAACAGAGAAATTTTAAGCAGCATCACAGTTTGTTTTTCTTGAACTTCCTCTTTCCAAGAACACTAAATTTAACCTTTTAGTAATCCACAAGACTCCTACCTTTAGTAGCATCCAGGATATGCAGGTGAAAGGTGTACTCATCTCCAGAAGGAGGGTAACCATGGGCAGGTAGTGGCCCTGAGAATCCCACACCACTGCTCCTGCAAACCCTGACAGGGCGAAGAAATGGTGCATGGCCAGCGGGAGGTCAAACGACCAAAACACCACATTGGATGCATGAAGTGCTACATTCTCAAAGACAAAGAAACCTGTGGCTGTGAGGACGTGAAACCACGACCAGTCTTCTTGGCCCCTGATTCTCTCTTTGAACAACGCAGAGTCCTCGGTCAGAGCCCGAAGTCCTGCTACTGTACTCTGGGTGCCAAACGCCGCCCGAGTGGCTGCCAGGTTCCAGAAAACCTTCTCCTTGGCTGGGAGGGAGTTGTAGGTGCAGGACAGAGCCACAGACAGGAGGTGGGAGAGGAGGAATACTGCTGCATAGAAGCCAAATCCTAAACAGATGATCTGGAGCCGATAGCTGCATGAAAAGTACTCCGGGCTGGGCTGGGGGAGAGGGGTGGTCTGCTGCTCGAGATCCATCATGGTGTTTATGGGTRGAAAGTAAACCTTATCTGGGAATTTTCACCTGAAGGTGGAAGCTTCAAATGGTACCTGCATGGTGGCTCACCTGGAAAACACAGACGTGAATGAACAACCATATAATCACCGTGCTAATTTTAGACAATTTAAATAAGCAGCGTGATCAGTTCACGTTTTCCATTAACTCAGTTAGTAAGACTAGGAAGGGCTTTTTTAAACTAATAAAACCTGACAGATAAGACTTTACAACTTATATAGCTTTAGTAATAGCATACGCATTCCTGAAATTACAGACATTTAACAACTACTTCTGTCGCTAAACCTAGGTAACTTATACCGTATCGAGTCAAACTGTGACTAGAACAAGCAAACACAGTTTTAAAACTATATTTTCTTTAAATAATTACCATAACTTACGATTTTAACATCTTCGGAATTTGAACAGAACAGGTTTTCGAGCTGGGACAGGAAATCTACCGACCCAGCATCATACGATTCCAATTTAGTCACGTGAGATCCAAACAGGAAGTCACGCCTCCGCGCAACAGTTCTGATATTCCATTGGCCAGTGCGGTTCAGAGGCCGTGAATCCTATTGGCTTTTGGCTCTGTCGGTAATGGTAGAGTGTCTGTCAAAGTGTTATTATACAGATATAAGAAATGTACATGCTCACACTGTGTCTGCGGTGCTGTTTTTGTCCAGCAGGGGGCAGTATTGCTACACACACGCTACGCTCACAGAGTTTATGCCTAAAACTTCGCTCAGGGAGCTAATAAATTTAGCCACCGACTTAATCTTCTTTAAAAAATGGGGGAAAAGTATTTCATATAAAGTAAATTCACTTTATGTGGAGAAATTGAACATTAAATATATAAAAAATTTCTCAAAACATTTGATAATTGAAAGAGACTTCACTCATTTAAAAATATATTGCATACAATAATAAATTCAACTACAACAAAAGGCAGCAGAAAGAAAAATAACGTACACCCCCCATTGATTCAAACATTAACAGTAGTCAAGTAACAAAAAACAAAAACATTTGTGACTTTACAAAAAGTAAATATGAACATGTTGAAGTGTTTTTTTTTGTTTTAAATCCCAAGAGGAAACAAAATACAATAATATATAATTGGGAAAATTACAAAGGCAAATAGGTAAAATAAGGTGCATGTGTGTATGTGCGCGCACACAACTTCCACAGTATCAGGAAGTACTGAAGACTGCAGTTAAAATAGAAAGTCCACAATACAAATTGGCAAACACACATTAGCTTTAATGGTTTTCAAATAAACAACTTCACTGATGTAATCAAATAAACCTCGCAGCTGTTTTCTGTAGTGTTCAGAGAAAATAGGGCTGATGAATAAATAATCCTATACTGCCATCTAGAGGACGATGTT
>NW_013952404.1:3903420-3904935 GCF_001266775.1 Austrofundulus limnaeus | reverse complement strand
AAACTAACATCATTTTCTCTCAATTTAAATCATTTAATCATTTGAAGCAGTTGTTTAACACACATTAGCTTTAATGGTTTTCAAATAAACACTGAGTTAATCAAATAAACCTCGCAGCTGTTTCAGTAACCTTATTGTGTTCAGTGAAAATAGGGCTGATGAATAAATAATCCTATACTGCCATCTATAGGACGATATCCTGTACTACAACCTTAACTTCCAAAAGTGAAGAAACACACAAATACACTGGACGCAATGTGAGAAAATCATTTATTTTATCATTGTGTTGTTCCATTTCTCAAATCATACAAACACCCTTGTTGGTTCCTTTAAAAAGTCAACAAAACAGCAAGTCTTTTAGTCATTTAACCTATTTTTTAAAATTACTAGATAATTTAGTATTTACAGTAAAAACAAGCTGAAGTGACAAAATAAACATCTAATTTGTGTTCATTATATTAAATTTTTTAAAAACCCAGAGTATTTAAGCAGATTGTGTTTAAATGGTAAATAAACTGAACTTGTATAGCTCTTTATCAAGTCCCTACAGACTCTAAAGCACTTTACACTTAAATTCACCCATTCACACACACATTCACACACACATTCACACACTGTACGCTACAATGTAGCCACAGCTGCCCTGGGGCAGACTTACGGAGGTGGGGCTGCCATGTGCTGGAAACTTGAAATAAAGCCAAGAAATAATTTTCTGTGTCAATTTAAGAAACTAAGCGTACCACAAATGGTCAATCTTAAACCTAACACTGACAAAAACATATAWTTTTTCTGAATTACCTGAAAGTTGTGTTAGTTTTGAGGCTAAAGTCAAAATGTTCTTTTGGATCTTTGAGACTAAATTTGGTGTCTGGAGATTAAGATCAAATTGAATTAAAGACCAGCTTAGTGATGCAATGAGATACAGCAGTAATACTGAAAAGATAGGTTAATATAATATGGTAACAAACAGAAGGTTTCAATGTTTGCAGTAGAGACAAAAACCTTATTTGTTAATTGTGAGGCAAACACACTCTTTCACTATCTTTGTGAGGACTTGCACTGACTTCCATTCATTTCTACAGCCTAATCCTGACCCCTTACTCTAAACCTAACCTCACAGTTACACACCTAACCCTAAACCTAATCCCTGAACCACAAATGGGATTTTGGTCTCAAAATGGCAAATGTCAAGGATTTCCTAATGTCCCAAAAATGTCCACACAAATATAGCAAGACATGCAGGCACACACAACCAAGCTCTGCAAGCACAAAAATATATAAAAACTTTGGATTTGGCTCTTGAAAAAAATGAAATACTTTGCAGTTCATACCACTTAGCTTAAAATACAAAACAAATACATCAAGGTTAAAAGAATGTAGCCTATTTTTCATCCTGTCATACTGCATCTCCATTTTGCACAGTGAAGCCTTTGTAAGGAGAACAATTCTTGATCTTTCTTCCAACATGAAGAGAGATTCTAAAAAGCTTGTTTACGTCAGTTACAACCATGAAAA
>NW_013952404.1:3899029-3902597 GCF_001266775.1 Austrofundulus limnaeus | reverse complement strand
AGAAAAGACCATATAATAAACAAAAAAAATGTATATAGTTAATACCAAATTTTATAAAAGATAAAACACTGAACTATGGAGAAAACTTTTCCCCCTCTATGTTTTCTCAGCAACTTGTCTTAAAGAAAAAAGTCCTGATGGATTAGAGATAAAGATAATCCAGTAAGGCTGGAAGTTGGATTATTGAATTGGACAACAAACTAGGCGTTCTAATCAACATGTTTCACTGCTTGTTTCAGTAGTATTGATCATATATTTGTAAACAAATTGACAAAAAAAAACTGCTAATGATAGTCTGTTTTCTTTAAAAAGTCCATCTTGGTTTAGGTCAAAGCTTCAAAGAGTCGCATGTGACCTCAGAGCCACAGGTGGCAGACCCCTGGTTTAGAAAATGAACCAAGTGTTTAATTAGTGTTATTCAATTTAAAATGAATGAAAATGTTTATTTGAAATCTTTAGAGATCATTATCAAAAAAACAATTTGATCGCATGTTGTGATAAATATATTTTATATTCTAATAAGTTAACATTTTGTTGTTGGTTTATTTAAGAAACCACACATGATAATTCCCTCTAACTGACTTTAACTCCCATCAAAGTCAGATTATAACRAGGTGAAGCTGAGTGAAGCAGAAGTGGGGCGGTGGTCTTCAGACCTGGTCTAGTAACAAGAAACACTGGAAATAATACAGGAACTTGGAAGCTGAAGCTGAAACAGGACAAGTTTTAAACCTTCATCTCGTCCATGTAACTATTTTGTTTTGGGAACAAGAAAAAAAAAGTTGCCTGCGYTCAGACACTAAATCACTTCAGGTAGATTTAGTTTTAGCAAAAATACTTATAAAGTTGGAATAATTTATCCCCTCAAAATGTTTTGCCCTACTTTCACTTTATTCCCCTCCACTAAAGACACTCACTTAGATATTGCTCGGGGACATTTTAACCAGCGTAAATATTTTTTTCGACATTTGAAAATCGTCAAGTACTCCRCAGATGAAAGAAATGGCTCTGCTGTGATATCTTGTTTATGTCGTGATGGTTAGTTCTCTATATACTCATTAGCTGTGGCTGAGGGYGGAACTTAAAAGTGCTGGAGAGAAGACGAGAAACACAGCTGTGCAATTTTGTGTGCATGATCAAATATATGTGCAACAAATTCAGATTTGTCAAAGCAGCGAACAAGAAGGAAACAAGCATAATGTTCCTACTCACAAAAACAAAACAAACAAAAAAACAACACAACAGTACTAGTGCGGACTTGGGTCTGTACATTTCCCTTGGAAATAGTGAGATTTGTAATAAGTGCATAAGTGCATTTTGTCTACACATTTTATTCTCTAAGGAGTTACATAAAACGTCATCGTTTTTGTTTTCTTTTCTCTACTGCATTAACATGATGAAAATGTTGGCACAAGACTAAACGTCTGAAAGTTGGCAACACGAACATGAGATATACAGGGGAGCTGTTCGAGGAGGAGGTTTATCCTCCRCCGCTTCACGCCACCAAGAAAGTTTGACACCGATTAAAAAGTGTGGAAAGCTGCATTTGCCCGGCTCCAACGAAGCTAGAGCTTATTTAAAGTTAGCCTGAAGAACCTTGAACGGGGACTTTGTGCCCACTTGCATGTTGTTGAGGTATTTCAAGCATTGGCACTTTTTATTTATTTACTTTTTTTGTTCTCGCAAGAAATTGGTGATACTTGTGATTTACCTCAGAAAGGATTACAGAAACAAACGCAACCTCTRAAGAGTACCGAAGGGTTACGAACTGTTTGGGGGAACTTGAAACAAACACAAAACCCAATTCTTTTAGCTCGAAGTACTGGTTTGCTGGTAGGTTCTTGAAGCTGCACTTTTAAAATGGCACTTCGCAAATGCGGAAAAAAAACTACAGATGTACCCATCGAAGACATGACAGCTTGTAGGTTGATTATCACCAGCAAACCAAGACAAGAAAAGAAAAAAAAAAAAAGAAGAAGAAATCCAACCAGTTCATGTCAAACACACATTTTTGGTGATGTAAGGAGAGCCTCGGCACATCCTGCAGCCCAGTGATGTCGGCGATGGGCACTGAGGATGGCGGCTATCGGACGAGAAATGAATAAAAGAGTAGAGAGAGTAGCAGTCTAGAAAAAAGGCTAGTTTGAAAGTCGTAGGAGCAGGGAGACATACAGGTCCCTGATCCTTCATTTTCTCAAAGTCTAGTCTGAGCCTCTGGAATATAGATCTCAATGCTGTCCGCTCGCTCCGAGGCCGAGTTCTGCCGGAAGGAGGCCGCGCGCTTGGCTGCCATGAGCCGCCGCCGAGCCTCCAGCCGCTGCCTGTCTGGGAGGTCCAGGGATTTCTCCCTCGTCACCGCGCTCTTCTGTCGAACGGTCTTCTTTGGTAATGGAGCTGGTGGCTGTTGGAGGCACAGACAATCATCACTACAGGGTTTATGTTCAGGTCTTCCCACAGCGATTCAGTTTAAGCTGAAATGTTCTGARACCGAATCTCCTCACCTTCTTCTCTGGGCTTTCGACGGGCTTCCAGTTGTTGTTCTTGATCTCCTGGAGCTGGTCAAACTTCACGCTGACGTCATCAATGGAGAGCTGCAGCAGGTCCCAGAACCCAGCCAGGTCCTGAGAGGTGGGTCGYGGCATGGCACTGGGGTCCTGGTGGAAGAACAGGGTCAGGAGAAAGGAAACGGTTTTAGTTGTACTTCGTCTTAAATCCACTAGATGTCCTCATGGAAACAGGCATGTCTGAAGTAAAAAGCAGCCCTGCCTGGCACATTTTCATGAATAAGATGTGAAATATTAAACCGTTTTCTTCACTCGGTTCTAGAGATAAAAGCATACGATTAAAAAATAAACGGCTCCTTGTCTGTAAAGCTGTCCTGCTTCAGGTTTTAATAAGTCAGGGGTTTCTACGTTTACAAAGTAACATTTTGCTCCCTTTGCAACAAAAATAATGATTTTTTTCCCCCCTTTTGTTAAAATCAATACTATCAGACATTTTTATTTTAATTTTGTTTTACAAATGACAAAAAATGAAAATCTCAAATTCAGCATATCAGAAAATTAGAATAGCTGAAAACTTCAGTTTTTTTTTACCTTCAACATTACAATTATGTATTTTTCCATCTCTTTTTGTCTCTGATAGTTTTAAATGCATCTAGTGGTTCATGAGATATTTTGCTAACAGTATTGGCTAATGAATACACACAGGCAGAAGCACTAACAAAATGAGCTTGCTTGAGTACTGTAACAACCCCAACCAAACCCRTTYAATCCCACYGACARTTRTTGCCAGACATTTTGTTTTACTTTTGGAAGCTCTAAACAAAATACTAGTCTGTCTTCTCTAAGCTGTATCCRTTTAATGTAGCTGGTGCGAATGGTCACATGACCAGACCCCTTGACTTCCTGCTTGCACTGCTGGAAGGAAATGTCAGACAAGAGGAAGTGAGTAAAATACCTGAACAAACAGATATAACTGAAATATTTTGTTCATATTTTCTTTAAAGAGTCTTCTGCTGATATACACTCACCGGCCACTTTATTAGGTACACCACGCTAGTAACGGG
>NW_013952404.1:3896538-3898601 GCF_001266775.1 Austrofundulus limnaeus | reverse complement strand
CATAAACACTATGTGTTAGGGAGGCCTAAAGAATGAAATGTATGCACTTATTTTGCAGGGGAAATATTTGAGATTAGTTTTAGAGAATTTACTTTACTTGAGTCCCATTTTTATTGAAAAACTTTTACTTTTACTCCACTACATTCCTCTAAAAGCTTTAGTCACTAGTTACTTTTTTTTTGGCTGTGTTTGTGTCTATTTTGTTCCACAGACACACAGTAAACTTACACACTACACACCTATACAGTAAGAGGTGATAAGCAGCTTTAAACTGGTTGCGAGGAGAAGAATCTGTTTTGTCCTGGTGTTGCCTTATAGATAAACTATGTATATTTATATAAGATATGCTTTTGCACTATTGCAGGTCTTTGTTTAGATCCTGATTAGTCCTGATTTTAACGTGGACTTATCTCATCTAAGAGCTGAGTTAGAGAGTTTTACACTTTGTCTCTTTGTTCTATTAATGGATTTCTACCAAATAAACTTTGTTAAATTGTTTTGTACAAAAGTGTTTCTAGTTTATTGTAACAAATAATATTTTCAATTCAGCAAACTAGTTCAACTATTAACAACTAAAGCTCAGTGTGAAATGCTTTCCCCAAAGATTAGATTCAGAGCTGCTTAATTAGTCATTTAATGCAWGGTTCTATCAAAAACTGGCAKTTCTTGTAAAAGGAGTATGATGAGAAAGATAYTGATTTCAGTGGTGCAGGGGGTAAGTGTTCACCCTGCAACCAGAGCGTCACTGGTTCAAATCCCTGCCTGAGTGTGTACTGTCGCTGTGTCTATRGGCAAGACACTCAACCCAACTTCCCCACGTATAAATCTGTTGGTGAGACTGTGGTGGTCCTGAAAGACCACAGGGTGCAGAATGTCAGCCACACTTCCATCACAGAATGACTGAGGAGAAAATGAATATAAGAAAATTTTAAGCATCTAAAAAGCATTATATAAGACCYGTGCATTATTATTAGTTATATCCCAATTATTCTCAATTACACTCAAGTAAAATGCWTTGTTTAAAAACTTCCAAATTTTAAGTACTTTCAGTGCTTAAGTATTTTTGAAAGCACATGCTCCTGTACTTTAAATTAAGTAATATTTTTAAAGAGCTACTTTTACTTTTATKGGAGTAATATTTAACAGTAGGATCAGTACTTTGAATCAAATAAGGAAACYGAGTACTTTGTCCATCRCTGGTCAGTGTCACTGTTTTYTAAAAATCACAAAAAACAAACAACCGTACCAAAGCTATTCGGCTGCYGCCCTGCATAGTTATTATTTGTGCAGAAAAGGTAATTATCAAAATTACCCTCAGTTCCAAAYGTCGCAGTGAAAAGCAAGTAAAGAACAGCACACTCTCCTGTTCTCACCAAGCGAAAGCCTTCACACATTCAGCTTTAGTCGGACTCTTAAACACGGCTCTGCGGAAGTCTTTAAAAAAGTTTCAAAGCTCCCGAGCTGACAGATTTAGTATGAGYGGAGCGTTTTAAGCTCTGGCTGTGTCAGTGTGAGTGTTAAATCCTGAAGCACTCAACGCTTGCTGTCAGTCTGGGAAGATTCTTAAATCAGGCTTTATGAAAGTTGATTGAGGATCGCRGGAGAAGCGGGTTGATGAAACAAAATCAGAGTGCTCTTTCTGTCTCTAATTGYAGGCATTGCACCAATAAATGGCAGATGTAAAGTGACTATTGGTACATTTGARTTGGGATTTCTTGTGATGGAAAAAGTAGCTGCCTAAACTTAAACTTCTCTTTAGTGAGAAAACTTTACTCGGCCTATAAGGCTAGTTTGGTGTGTCTAATCCCCAACTAGGGCTGTGCGGTATATGCGATAGACATTAGAAACGGTATAAAGTTGGCCTACGGTAGAAATTTACCCTCTACCGTCATGTCGTCAGTTACGTCATCGCACCTGTGTCAACAGGGCTGCGAGTGCAGCGACAACTGAGCAGGAGGAGTTCCAAATATAATGAAAAAATATAGCGTTTTAAAACACTTATAGACAGAATAAATCCTCAAAATATCTCCCTCCCGCTGTAGAAAAGTTATATCGTGTAACCC
>NW_013952404.1:3890756-3896313 GCF_001266775.1 Austrofundulus limnaeus | reverse complement strand
ATTTTATACCGCGATATATCCCGTTACCGTGAAGGGATTCAATTTATACCGTGATATGAATTTGAGGTCATACCGCCCAGCCCTTCTGAGTTTTCAACTGCATGTTGCAAAAAACACAGCATCATTTGAAAAACTGTGTTTTTGGTTTTGATTTATCAAACGAGTTCTGAAAAGATTGAAAAAAGGAAAGAGAGAATTCCTGATCTTGTGCACAGTGTGAGCAGCTGTTGTGTTTGTTTAAACCATCTTCTCTTCTCAGGATGAAGCAGCTTAACTGAACACATACACACACACACGCACGCACGCACGCCTAACCTCGGTCACATTCCTCAAATGTTTAAATAAATGAGCTGGATAGCTGCTGATTGCCAGAGTTGCAGTTTTCCCAACATCAATAAAATATTAAGAGTTCTGTTTCAGTTTGTTTAAAGCAGTTAAAAACGTTCACAAAAGCTTGTGAGAACACGCAACGATCGAATTGCAGATTATTATTATTATCGACTGCTCCCATTCAAGATGGCCACCACAGCAAAGCAACCTTATCAAACACAAAAAAATGGCTTCAACTAAGCCAGTGTTATTTGAGGTAAAATATGGCATGTTAGTAGGTTTTTCTGAGCACTATCACAGTTCTATCACTATCAKTACCTCACATTTTACCAAACATTATTTACAAGGTTTGACTAAAACGAGCATAATCCTTCTCAACATAGTTTTAAGGAGTTTAAATCTCTGGCGTGGAAGTCTGTGGATTATATGTACATTTTCAAGGAATGCCAGGCCTTTAAACTGTAGCTCATGTTTCATTTTGATTCCTTATTCATTCTTAAAAATTAAGCTGTGATTGTGATTTATGCAGTTTGGGACAAAGTTGTACTGTCACATTTTAAAGGTTCGGTCTAGACTTGATTAATAAATGTCACAAAACTCAGCGGGACCCACTTCAAACTTGAATTCTAATGTTGCCATATAAAAAAATCCAGTACTTATTTGAAAATGAATAACATGCTGGTCTAAATAAAGAATACGGCAGCGTTTTATTTCTTTTAAAAGTCCGTCTTTCCTCATTTGAAGCTTTCTGCTTTAGTGTTCCTGGATAATCACGGAGGAAGTGTGCAGAGCTCAGAACAAAGGCTCTGTGAAGCATAATTAGGTCTTACCAGGTTTTGCTGACACAGCCAGTAAAACTGCTGGAATTTCTGAGACATGAGCAGCTGAGCACTTCCCACTGCACTTCGGATTTTACCTAGAACTGAAACACATGGGCAGCCATGCAGCGTTACACACGTTTCACACTGTGCTGGATGCTGAGGACACAGGGTTTGAGCAGAGCACTCACTGTCCTCCGACAGGTCGTTCTCCTCAGCTTCCGCCTCCATCTCCTTACACCAGCCCTCCAGCCTCTTGGTCTCCGTGTGAAGCAGCTGCATGAACCAGCTCCCATCTCTCCGCAGGGAGGGAGACGCCCGTCCCGATTCGCCCGACGAGGCTGCGCTCTCCCGAGGGGAGGGGGGCTCCAGCTGCCAGGTGGTTTCGCTGGTGGTCTCTCGAGGACTGGGCGGCTCAGCCGGGGTTCGGTAATCATCGCGGTAGCTAAATAGGCCCTGGGTACGGACRGTGCGTACGGCTCCGTACTGGGTCGGCGTGCTGGGCTCCGAGTGCCGCTGGAAGCCCCCGCCGAACTGCAGGCCCTTGTCCTCCATGGTGGGGAAGCACTCCAACTCCAAGTCGGCCTGCACGGCCGCCGTCACGCTGTTGGAGCGTTTGAACCTTCCCTGTCTGTGGAGTTGAAAGGGAGGGATGAAAGTCCACAAAATGACAAATAATAGCACTGAAAACAGGACTGTGTATTATAGTGAGATCAAACATCAAAGACAGAATTTTTGTAATGAGTTTAATATCCAAGAGCCATTAGCTCACCCTTTTTTGTCATCCTCTACCTGGATCCCAACAGAGTGGAACTCCCGTGAGCCTTTGCTTTCAGACTCTGAGTCCGTGGCTGCTTCCACCTTAAATGATTAAAAAAAAAAAAACAATACTTCTCATTATGTGGGTTACCATACCCCTGTGCTTCTGGGTTTATTGGTCTGGGAACGAACTGAACAACTTAACCGTACATGGCATGTCATAGAGTAAACATTACATGATTTATGGAGGCTGTAAAGGCGGGCTGAGCTGCGCTACAGAGGAGTTTGGGTTTCTAAAGAATTTAATTGAAACTGTGAAACAGGGTTTGTTTTATTGCTTGCAATAAAGTAAATATTTGTCATGGTTGGTAAAAGTGGCAAAACCAGTTACAGATTTTCTGTTGGAAATCACTAAAGTAATATCAGGTTTTATGGGTTTTTATAGATTTTGATGGCTGGTTTTCTGTTATTTTGCCATGTTTCACTATTTTAAACTATTCTACGATTAAAGGAGACACATCCTGCTTYTAAATCCTTCTTTTTCACATTTGAGTCATTCACTGGGGTCTACAGAAATGCAATGCTTTTGTTTGAACTCCTTATTGTAACTTCACAAGACCCTCTTTCACCCCTTTTCTGAGGCGTGTCTCAGGTCAACTCGTTTTGAGGCTGTCTCTTTAAATCCAAAAGAGCTGTTTCACACCCCGTCCCCCTCCAGCTTCCAGACCAGTCCATTCTAATTTGATAGATGGGTTTACAGTCATATACCTGTATGTTGAAGCCAGAGTCTGACCCAGAGCTAGAGGAGAATGAAGACCACCAAACTGTAGTATGTAAGTTCAGACCTTGTTTGACAGTTTTGTTACAAAAACTGTGACGTAACAGCTCAGGAAACATCACAGAGAACAGAAAAAACTGACTGGGTTAAAAATCATGACCCAAACAGAAAATAAAAACATCTACGCAGCACCTGGAGAGACTAAATTATTCTTTTTTTTTGCTCTCATAGAGCAGAGGTTCTCAAACTGGGATCCTCAGACCCAATGGGGTCYGCAAGCTGTGTCTTGGGGGTCCTCAAAAAATTTCAATAAATTCTTTGTTTTTTGTTTTGAAAAATGCATTTGGGGAACARTGCATTAGTAAAATAAATATACTAAACCAAACGTAAAATATATATTCCCTAGGCATTTAGGGGTTAAAATGGTGTTTATGACGGGATCCCTGGAATTTTTTTCACCCTTGTTAGGGGTCCCCAGACACCAAGAGCCAGAGAACCCTTGCCCTAGAGACTCCAAGTTCCCAACAAAATGTATTCAATGACTAAAAAGTAGATTTAGCATATGTCCCCTTTAACTGATTAAGAATATAAAATGGTAAAAGGGAAAAATAAAGATAAGACAGTAAAACACAAAAGTTCAAACCTGAGACATTTTAAAATAAGTTTGAAACTTTGATGAATTATCAGTCAAGTTGTCGTCTAAAAGTCTTCTCCTGGCAGAGTTCACACAYATGTTGATTACGTGTCGACTGCTTCTGCTTCCAAACCTATTYATCACCTGGACACTTTACCGTGTAAAGAGCGGCGAGGCGCTGGAGCCAATCCCAGCTGACATTAGGCTGAGTGGCAAGGTCAATTGAAAACTGAGCAGAGGATGAAAGAGCAACACACAGGCTCACACTCAGACCCGACACACACACACAGACGCACACACTCTCACGTATGAACTGTAGAGGAATTCACAACACAGAAAGATAAGAAGTAAACTCCATCTAATTCAGCTGCAGGTTGGCCAAACCTTTGCAGAGTGTGGTTATGTAAAAATCTCAGTTTTTTTACGTGTCTTAGTGAGATGCTGCTGGTTTAACTATTTTATTGGATTTCTGTCTAAGACTGTATCAGTTTAATACATCTGATGGTGAGAGAGAGACTATCTGGTGTTTATTAGTGTTCTGTTCAGAAGTTGAAATATYARAATTCAACAGAYGTGAAGCATCAACATCTGGCCAGAGGCTGTATACTTCTCATCCAACCAYMATCATATTAACTTTATCCATGAGGCGCYATATACTGTMTCTGCATAGAWTTTTTTTATTTTATTTTTCGKWACGATGACAAGCTGGAAAATAAGTKAAATAGAAATGAAATGCTGTTTGCTTTTTAAAATGTAAAGAGTAGAAGTAAAAAATTGGCTGAAAAATATGCCAGTAAAGTATAAATAACAAAATTTRAAGTATTTGTACTTCATCACTTGACACGCCAGGCTAGACCTACAATTTTTGACGTGTAAAGTGACTTTACTTTACTTTGTCTTAAACACATAAAATCAAAATGATTAACTATAAAATCTGTTGTTTTAAGAATCTCATTGTACAGTTAAAGGTATTTTTTAAATAAGTATTTGATCTAATATGCACAGGAATGTGGCCTATTAAATTTCCTAAATTACTTGACTCTAGATAAATGTAGAAAAAAAATTAAATGATGAGAAAAAAAAACAGTCATGAGCATAAACTGAAGCTCTTTAGTTGTTCTTGGAATTCGGGTTCTGAGTGTACTTGGTATTAAGAAACGACCTTGACCTCTTCTTCTCTTGCAGTTGCCATGATGATTTATTGAAAAAGTATCCATTAAAAAGTTTTTTTTATTGAACTCGTGCTTGCTCTTAACTCAAGGTGAAGATCCTCAGAGATGAATGAACTTACTGTAATCAGCCTATTAGGAAGTGGAACCTCAACGTGAGGCTTTACAGATAAACTCAGGTTGCTGAACGTCCTTTTCCTCTGCACTTTCTCTCTTGCTGTCTGCACTACTCCCTGAAGATAGATGCTTTAAACACATAAAAGCAAAACTTTTCAGGGTTCACACTTTTGCTATACTTTTTATTTTTTAATGTATTTCTTGTTCCTTGTTACTTCTCGCTTTGTTGYTTAATTTCTGTCTTTCACCTCTCTCATTGTCAAGCATTCCCATTAATTTCCTGCTCGCCTATTGTCCCAGGCTCCGTCTTTCTGGGCTGACTGAAGCTTCTCTTTGTCATTTTTAGTCATTTCWGTCTTTCTTCTTTTGTGCCCAGTGGGCCCCTTTATTACAGTATTATGACAGAACCAGCTACAGACTGAGAATAAAAAAATGTGTTTTTGAGAGCTATTGAGAGCAACACACGGTCAATGACGGCCAACAGTTTGGCTTTTGTTACTGTTAACAGAACTTTGATGTTCTGTGTCCGTTCACCGGGGGTATTGGGAGGTTTTGTCCATGGCTTTAGGGTAAACTGGTTTATGTTTAMGTTCAATGTATTTGTGTAGAGGCAGACGCCATATCAGGGCACAGCTCTTAATGATGTTGGTGACTTTATCTAGCACCGACACAGTTTTTAAATGCCTGTTTGATGGATTAGCTCATCATTTTATACAGACAACCATGAATCCCAGACGTGAAGTTTCACTGTCATGTGTCATGTCAGTGACAGGTGAAAGTAACAATAAAACATTTAATAACAATTCACAAATCTCAGTAAATGGACTTCTTGTTTCTGATCATGAAAAAATTGCTAACTTATTTAATGAATATTTTATTTCTTCAGTAAGGACATCATTATCGGGACAAGCTAATCGTTTAAAGTTATTTAAATATCCTGACACTTCAAAGC
>NW_013952404.1:3881997-3890549 GCF_001266775.1 Austrofundulus limnaeus | reverse complement strand
GACCCGACCCCGGATAGGCGGAAGAAAATGGATGGATGGATGGATGAATATAAATTGTCCGTCCATCCGTTTTCTGCCGCTTGTCCGGGAGATACGAGTGAAGAGTTTTGACTTTCAACAGGGTCCACTTCTATTGTTACGAAACTCTACTTATGGAATAAGGGAGGTCAGTATTAAAGGTGTGTGCGTGTGTGTTTGGGGGTGGGGAGTGACTTTCTACAGAGCTATTTTGTATTCTGTCAGGCTGTCTGTGGGAAGCTGTTAGCGAGGAGGAAATGAGCGTGCGGCAGCCTGCCGAGGTGACCTCCATTACTTCGCGTTAGGCACAGAGCAACGTCCAGCTCATGAAAAGAGAATGAGGGTCGATAAAAGACAAAACATCCAGGAGGCTTTGCAATTTATGTCCAACAGGATTACTTACCCTAAAGGTGCTGCGGTGTAACGTACGCAGAAGCATTTAGGAGTGCACACAAACACACACACACACACGGAGCAGTAATCACAGTCACAGCATCAGCACAGGTGCAGGGACTCTCAGTATCAGCGAAAACATGAACACGCATGGTGACTTCTTCCAGCTATGTTTGAGGTTAAAATCTTTGACTTCTCATTCTACACGATCTCATCCTTTGCTGTGAATGGAAGAACCTAAGTGCTTCTGTGTTAAAAACAAAGGTGCAGGGAACGTGTCTCTAAAGTGGTCCCTTTGGGACACATTACAGGAAGTTAAGACAACAGCAAAACCACATCTTTTTAAAAAAACATGATGACCTCTTAGAAGAGACAAAYTGATACTGAATCAGGTGAGTTCAGTTGTATTTTATCACTATAGTGGAAGATAATGCAGACTATTTGAAGTGATGAAGATGTTGACAGCAGTTCTCAGTAATAAATCAATATTTTTCCAATCCTAAGAGGTCCCTGCTGTAGAACCCTATAGTTTTTTTTTGCTTCGGGAAATGCAAGTTTTAAATGTAGCAGCCTAGGAATAAAAGAAAACCTCAAAGATAATGGATTAGAAACATGTTGGTATGCGTATAATATTGCACAGATTTAAGGGATTACTTATCTTGTGAATTAGGATTATTCTGTTTTCCATTTCAAAGGCACTTCATTGTTTTTTTAAGTTGTATTTAATAATTATAAAGAGCCTTTTTTGTTTTTTAAAGTAACCGAATTTATCAGTTTAATTTCAATATTCCCTTTGAATCAGGCAGGTAGTTTTCTGAAAACCATCTGGGAAATTATGAAGTTATGACCTAAAAAACAAAACAAAACTGTTAACATCTTCAGATAAAGTGCTTTTCTCAAAATCTTCTCCTTGACACCCAGCATAAACTGTATAAGCACTTATTTCTGCATCACTAAAACAGAAAAACTCTAAATATAAAATGTAAATCCTTGAAACCAATCATGACCCCAACAAACACCGTGCACAAATGGCTTCAAGGTTTCAGAAAAGTGATGAAACTTTTCACAGTTTTGGTGGGATTGATGTGAACATTTTCCAAACGGGACAGTTTTTACAGAAACCATGTTGCAGAGAGTTCCACCTGAATGAGCCYGTAGAGTTTGCACACATGACTCAAGCAATTTCAAAACTAATATTTTTTTTAAGTTCCTGTCAGTCACAGATACTTCCTTAGGTTCGCTCTCGCCTTCTGTTATCTACAAAAAAACGTGTCGGAATAACGAGCTTGGYCCAACTATTTTTATCGCATTAAATGTGAGAGGTGTTTGCTAAATTGATGTTTTTTGCTGTGAAGATTGGCGAGGCATGAAGATGTCTTATGTTGCGCTTCTGCTTTTTTAAATTTAGCACTCATTAGTGTGATAAAGGGCTCCAGTAGTCCCAGATTCTTCACCCAACTCGGATTTTTAYGTGTGTGTGTGTGTGAGAGAGAGATATTTTGGGTTTCTTACTAAATTAGCGCTATGTGCTTGTTGAGGATGGAGAAGGAGAGACTAACAGAGTGAGTGAGGATGTCTCATGTTTTAAATAGATAATTGAGTAAATCAGTCAGGGGAAAACACGCTTGGCGACAAATTAATGAGCACACGGCGAGGCAGAGTCATGCACGTGAGAGAGTGAATCACGGCGCAAACAGCAGCCAGGAAATGACTGCTGCCTGGTTGCTGTGAAACCTTCCTTTATGTTCACCTGAAATTTTCCCCCTTAAATGCTTTTTTTAAAAGAAACTGGAATTGTAGATGCATCATTGGTCACTGCAGACAGCTAAGATATAAATCTACATCTGACATGTCTTTTGATTTAAGAAATCAGATAATTTGTTTCAAGATCTATAATTCCAGTATCTTAAAAAACAATATAAAAGCTTTAAAAAATTCTCACTAGCAGTTTATATCACCAAAAATGTTTGTTTTTTTACATAGGTTTGCAAAGAATTGCATCATTCGCAAGTGATAAAAACTTAATTATCAATGTATTACATGTTTGAAATATAATTAATTCCTGTTTAAAACTACAAGGTAAAGGAGAAATGATAAAAAAGTTTCATTTCCTCATGTCTGCAGGGAAAACAAAAGTTAAAACAAATATCCAAATTTATTAGTTTATATTTTCAATATTGTCCTTACTTTCTTCATTTAATGTCTGCAGACTTTGCAGGGAGCAAACTGCCAGAGCTGCTGATTTTGTGTTTTTAAATATCACTTCTAATCACGTCAAACTCCCAGATTTTCTTACTGGTTTCAGCGTGACTGTGTCCCATGATGCTTTGCTGCATGTGGTTACCAAAACTCCATCATTTAATATTAAAACCAACACATTTCAAAATGTACTCTGTGTAATAATCATTTATTACCCACTTCGGGACTGCAAAATTACATTCTTTGTTAAGAGAAGAGTGCAAGACAATTTTGCAGAACTGGAGACTATTGTAACTATTTAAGAGCACAAAGGYAAAAGGGAGGAACAATTTCCAGCTCTATCGATGCTTCAAATTATGCTTGAGTTGATTTTCTAATTAGCAAAAATAGAGGAATCTTAATGTGAACTAACGGACGATTTTACTTTTACCTCAGTTCACACATTATCATCAAAAATCCWTTCATATATTTGCTGTACCTGTGTTAAATGACTGAAAAATGGCTATAATTCGGTCCTGATGTATTATTATATTCAGTCCGTTTTACACAAACTGAACTCAGATGTTGAGTGTTAGATCACAMAGGTTCTTTGGCCGACTATCAACTCTGCTTACATGTTAGCAAAATATCTCATGAACTAACGGCTTTTAATTAAACTTTCTGAAGTTAATATATGTAGGTCAAGAACTGATTTAAATTTGTAGTCAGCCCAATTCAAGATGGCTTCCACAGCTAATCAGCCTCAGCAAACACAAAACTTCCTATAACCTGGTCAGTTTTACACATATTAAATTCAAATCTGGAGTGGTAGTAGCTGAGAGTTCCCAATAGATATTAAAGAGACGTTGGGTGCGAWTGCCTATTGTTCATTCTTGAGTTAGACCAAAAGGACTGAAACTCATTTCTTTAAGAGGGAGTTGTGGGTTTAAAGGAGGGAGGGGTATTATGCAAAATTAACATTTTTGAGCTTTATATCATGTTATAATGTCGTTCCCTCATCAAAAACATACATCAGAGTGTTGCTTTGACTCATTCATGCATGTTTGAGAAATCCTTGATTCTCCTATGGTAGTCATGTGGATCTGCCTAAACACTTGCTGGCTCAAAGCACCGCCTATTTGCACAAAGCTCCTCCCTGAAGCTCTGCTCAGCTGAGCTCCCACCCCACCCCCAAACCCATTATTGTGAAGATGTGCTGAAGTGGGAGTGTCTGAAATGGTAAAGAGACAGAGGGCAATTTCAAAGTGTTCAGATCAGCTATGATCAAAGTCAAATTTATTYTTCATRTATACAKCATTTTTATAACAACAGAAGGTAACAGTTATTTGATTTCAGAACAGAATTGAACTATGCGCCTGGAAAATATGCMTGAGAGGATTTCAGAAGAAACTCCRGAAGGCCGCCAGGCTTTTAATTCAAATCAGTTTTGTTTRCATGTAAAATAAGTCACTCGTTTTTAAGAGCTGTGGGAGCAGATTGGCATTACAAAGAAATTTCCTGTGCGAGCAAAATATTTCTGTCAGCGTGTTCTACAACCCAGCATGTGCAGCAGGATCAATCAACTTTGAAGGCAATTTTCATTAACTGGCTCGTTCCCTTAAGGCGACATCTGGCAGTCAATAGATTTAATGTAATTTGGGTGTTAAATCAATCTCCAGGAAATTGGCTTTCTTGGAAAAAAAAGTAGTGGGAAAAGGCAATTATCTTGATTTTATTAGCAAAAATTTAAAGGCATTTAAGGCCTCTAAGTGGATTTGATAAAATGTTTTCTTCTCACACGTTTTACAGATTTCAAGAGAAATTTTCTGCTTCACAAAGACTATCAAAGCTGAGTAAATATACAGTGGAAACATGAACAAAAGAGTGAACTGGTAAAGGGGTTGAGAACCTAAATGGAGCGGAGAAGAGTGGCGGCACTTCCTTCCGCTTCAAATAGCCACGCCCCCTTTCAGGAGAAAATGAGCCATTCAAACCTGCTGGTGTCAATGTGACGTGATTGGAAAAACTGCAAAGATTTTGTTGCATTTTWGTTTTATTGGCGCTTTTTGTCGTGTGTTTGCAACTTTAAACCACCTCATTGTACTAAACTGAAACATTTTCCTCCCTCATTCGGTTCTGCAGCTGACTTGAAAACTTTTCCTGCTCTAACAAGAGATCACAAACACAGGAGCTTCAAGGAGAATCACTGAATGTGGACAACAGAGCCCTCACGAGAAAACACAACGAGAGGAAGATGGATGGAGAACAGAGACGGAAAGGAAGAGAAAGGAGAGGAGAGCTGAATCATCTGTGCCTTTGGAAACAATGACATACGGGTACAGTGAGCGTGGAAGGAGTGAATGAACAATGAGTATACTACCAGTCACCAGAAAGCATGCATTGAATCTTAATTATTGGGTTGCAGTGAGATGACTCACTCTTGCTATTTTTAGCTGCTGAGATGACAGCACCGCTCTTCTGTTGAATTTATATTTACGCTCTTGCTCTGTTTTATTACAACGATGCATAATTTAGTTGTAAGACATGACGCACTCATTTGATCATAACGAGGATCTGTGTTTTCTTTGCACACCTTCATTAGCAGACTAACCTGTATCCCGATAGACGAGCGAGGTGTTTTTAAGTACTCCTCAGCCTTTGACACCAGGATGGCCTTGTCGCAGGTGAGCACGGAGCTGTGCGAGTCTGTGGACGGATGCCTTTTCCCAGCCATGACTCCTGCCGCCTCCATGGCTATGGTCACAGCCTTGGTGCTGTCCAGGCTGTCGTTAGAGTTATASAGGGGCCGGCCTGGGCTCAGCCCCAGACCGAGGCCATCGGGGGCCCACATCCCACTATGTGGGTGCCGTCCCTCGTGGTAGGCGTCCTGCGTGGACTCAGTGCTGCTCTGGGCTGTGATGGAAATGAGAGGTTTCGAGGTGGTGCGGGGCGGGACCGGAGGGGGGGTCTTCTTGTAGTTCGGGGTGTAGGTAATGGCTGGAAAGGGTAGAAAAGCATGTTTGAAAGCTAAATATAACGTTATGGAAAAACAAGCAAACAAGATTTCATGTATCTGAACTGTAGTACATCATATCTTTATGGCTTGCACTAAAAAGACTGAACTTTTGGACATTTAGAAATCAAACCTCTCTTAAGCTCTCTTAAAGAATATTTCAATATATTATTATTAATTATATTTCAAAATAATGATTGAAAAACAGGTTTGATTTCATGATGATTTATAACATTAGACATTTTTTAATTTTTAATTTTTTTATCTTATCTTCCCTCCAGTTTTCTGAGGCCCCACAACTTCGAAACTTTGAAAACCACTGCCCTGGATAACAGGAAGTCACACTTAGCTCTCTAGTAAACGATTCTTTAAATAGCATCAGTTCATACTCCTGACATGTGCTCAGAACATGTTGCTTTTTCCTCATTCTTTGTGACCTGACCATATTTAATTTTATTTTATTTTTTTTTCATTTTTCGAGAGAAAAACCTCTTTCCTCGTCTTTTGTTTCTTCTTAGGGGTCAGAGAGACTGGTTGGAAGTATTTCAAACACACACAGCATTTTCAAGTAATGAACCAGTTGGCCGAAATGGGAAAACATGAAAGCGTTTGTGGTCTGAGAACCTCATGAGATTTGGATGATGGTGGAAAATCAGCAATAAGCAGCACTCATGTGGACAATCCGGCTCAGAGAAAGCTGACAACTCCTTATACTCTGTTTTACGGCAGAAAAAGAGGGACTAGGTTCTTACAAGCGCAAATGAAAGGAGAGGTGAGCAGGTCACAAACACTTTTCCAGCTTTCATATCACTGCACTAATTAGACACCTAAAAAAGGCTAAAAAATTCTAGATTCTAATCTGCCAGTGCAGTAAGACAGTTGCACTAGGTAAAACTTGAAAAATGACAAAAAAGTAGGCTAACACATTCTGCTCTTGCTCATTTCAGCCTCAAAACAAGATCAAAAATACTTTTTGGCTGGATATAAGATTGTAAGACTTGGTTAGATGGACAATTTTTGCAGTGTAAGTAACTCAGAGCCAAAAAATAAAATAAAATTGGAAAAAATTTAAAAAACATCCACAAGTTAAGTTGATAGTTATATTTCAAGGTGCTGTACACTGCGGTTCAGTTTTTTTAAGAGAATGTTTACATCACACAAAGCAGACCTTGTGAAATCCAATCTGATCTTTTAATTTTTTCAGTTTTAGTGAACTTTATGCAGGCTCCGTGTGTAACAGCTGGTACAACATAATGTTTCACCCCGATTACACTGTGGTCTGAACACAACAACTACAGAACACGTTGCTGTTTGAAACTAAAACATAGTCTTTCTCTGCTGTTTTGCAACTTAAAAATAGCTTTAATTTCTAGTAAAAATAAATAAAGAAAAAAGTGCAACCCATTGTGGCCTTTGTGTTCTACCTTGTTTTACTTGTGATGATGAATAGTCTGATCTGCTCTGAGTGCCTAATGACTCACGGTGCTGTCCATTTACAAAATTAACTGTCATGGATGCGTCAGCTGAGGAATAACAAAAAAGCCTAGAAAAAGAAAAGAAGAAATAAG
Organism: Austrofundulus limnaeus; assembly: GCF_001266775.1. Classification (NCBI taxonomy): domain Eukaryota; kingdom Metazoa; phylum Chordata; class Actinopteri; order Cyprinodontiformes; family Rivulidae; genus Austrofundulus; species Austrofundulus limnaeus. The sequence continues at coordinate 3,883,379 of NW_013952404.1, read as the reverse complement.
AGAGAGATAGGAAAAGCAGTCGGGAGAAGGGGTTTGTGTGTGTGTTTGTGTGCACAGCGGAGTAAAAAAGATAAATCAGGTAGTGTGGAGAGATCAGGGGAGGAAAACGATGACCCATTCCAGGAGCATGATTCAGCAGGAGGACCAAAATAGAGCCATTATTAGCTGGCAAGTCATGCAAAGGGCAGCCATAATTCTTTTACCCATCTTTGCAGTGGCAGTGTTCCTCAGCATTTAGATCAACACAACTGAACACATTCAGTCAGCCACTTGGCTTAAACAAAGCTCACTCTAGTGTTTGATATTCAAAAAAATGAAGCGAAGTGTTAAAATGATACCTTTTACTAACATTACGTTAAAATGAGGGAAAAACCAGTTCAAAAATATTCCATTGATATCGGTCATAAACTGCTTTCCCTGTCACTGTGTGAGTAGGGTAATGGATTAACAATGATTATTTACATCAAACACAAGCGGAGCCCGCAAGGGGACATGTTTTTTATTTTCCTTTTGCGTTCCCACCAGTGTTGTATAAAGTAAAATTATTGCATAAATGTGAATGGTTAGATTTTCCAAAATACATTTAGAACAAACAAAGGTAACCAGAAAGTGCAAAAGTGTAAAAGTAAAAGCAGAAGTGGCACAAAAAAAAATGTTACGCACACATCCTGGTCCTAACAAGCATGTTTGTAAGCATATATGTAATATATTTTCAGACTATTTTGGTCTTTTGATGCAGGGATTGAGTAACTTAAATAAAAGAAGGGCCACAATTTTTTGTTGACACAACCGAAGTGCCACAAATCGCTGCACACTTACCCAAATGTACACTGTAAAGAATTAAATGTTGGATTTACTTAACCATGTTATGTTACCTGGTTCCACTTAACTGAGTTGAGTAAATTCAAAGCAACATACCAGTTTTTTAGCCAAAGAACATGAGTATGTTGCTTTGAATTTACTCAACTCAGTTAAGTGGAACCAGGTAACATAACACGGTTAAGTAAATCCAACATTTCATTTTTAGAGTGTAATAAAGCTGAAATTTAAAAAAATCTGCGTGTGTGTGTATATGTATGTGTGAATTTGTGTTTATTAACCCTCCAGTTATATTTGTTTCTTAGGAACAGCAATAATGTTCCTGGGTCAATTTGACCTGGGGCATGTTTATTCATGCTAAAGTGTCAGAAACCAAAAAAAATCCCTCAAAACATTTTTTATCTGATTATTAACTCCATTACGAACAATTTCAATTAATATTGATGTTTTTTTTTAAATTTCAGATAAAGGATCAATGAGGACAATTCACTCGTTTTCCTAAAAAAAAAAGCATGTTGCATTTTCTTATGTCCAATACACACACACACACACACACACACACA
>NW_013952404.1:3879591-3881097 GCF_001266775.1 Austrofundulus limnaeus | reverse complement strand
ATTTTAATTTTATATGTAAATTATACCTATTAAGACAAATAGAAAAAGTTTCATGCAGAAAAAAATACTTTAAACTTTAAAAAATTTCTAAACTTTAAAACGGGTCAATTTGACCCGCCACATAACAGGAGGGTTAAACTAACATACAGTGCAGTAACAACAGACTCTATTTCATGCTCAAATGCATTTATAAAAGTTGTTCTCTTGCTTAATAAATATGAATCTAAAACATTTGAAGCAAAAAAGGAAAAAAATTAAAAATAACCACTTATTTACTTAAGTGAGCTGAAATCATAAAACACCTTGAGTGCAAAATCCTGTGTTATGTTCTGCTTAAAAGTCACTGATGTTTATGTACTTGGGATTTCAGTAAACTTCTTATGTTGAGCTTTGTGCAACGTGTTGTAGCGGCAACATTAAAATCCTTCATGGCAGACAGTGTCTCTAAGCAGAGTAAACACACAGGTTTACCCAGAAATTCTGTGACCAGACGTGGTTCGCGGGCCGCCAGTTGACTACCCCTGCTTCAATCTAACGAGGTAACAAATATCCTGTTACTTAGTGTATCAGGAAGTAACATTTGTTTCTGTGTTAGACTCTGAATGCCATAAAGAAGGATGCAACCTGCTCATTACAGTTGTTTACTAAGTGAAATAGCACTGGGTTAGCTTCAGCTGAAAAAGCTCAGTGTGAACACACTTGAAGGATCTCTTCTCTTTTTCAAGCACACGTGCACACGAACTGCTTGCACCCAGCTGTTCCTGTTAAAGTGAGACATAACAGCTCCATCTCTGTTAGGACCTCTCCATCTATTATGTGCGCAAACACAGATGTTAGATTTTCCATTTGTTGGTGGAAGAGTCAGGTTGTTAAGAGTCTTTTTCTCCTGATTGGATTTATCATCGCAGGAGAACAACCGCACTTTGTTCTGCAACAGGATTTAGGGGGAATATGTATGATCTTGGGAGGGGGAGTGGAAGATGGATGGTGGACTCCATTACTGGCACTATCGTGGGTGCTGCAGACAAAACAAGAAGTAACACAAAAGTAGCCAAACACAGATAACAACACATAGACTGGGCGAGTCATTACTCAGACTTACTTATCCAACCTTGAATGGCTTGTGAAAGTTTCAAAGTGTCGAGGGGTGGAATGAAGTAGAGTACAAAAATGGTGTTTGCAACAACAACAACAAAAAAAAGGCAAATGTTTTACAGGCAGTCTATTACTTGCTTATTATGACTCATATGATGCTCTGTTGTTCAGGAGCGTCACACTGTCGAGCCCCATGTTTAAATAATGGCCTCTGCGCTCGCTAATGGAGACAACGCCTCCCTGCCTTCAAGGAGCACATGGAAAAGTATCTGTGTGTCACTGGTTAGATGCATGTCACTGTGTTCTTCACCTCAGCCTTCATGAAAACAAATTGGCCTTATGTCAAGTAGCTAGATCACTAGGAAACTGAATGGAGGTTCACAGTATCCAAAGGTGTGTGATATATATATA
>NW_013952404.1:3872618-3877494 GCF_001266775.1 Austrofundulus limnaeus | reverse complement strand
TATATATATATATACTGTATACATATATAAAGAGAGAGAGAGATAATAACACTGCGCTTGAGTGATATTGCAAATGTTGGGATGAAGGGATTTTGCAGAAAATGATGCAACCATAAATACGTAGAGTGGCAGCAGAGTAAGAGCTCAGTCAAAGATGATTTTTAAAAATCAAAACCTGCTGTGAAGGTGTACAAAAATACTAGCTATGAATCACTTTAAGTTATTCTCATCTCTCACCACAGATATGCAAAAGTAAGTGATAATGTCTTTGTCTCTGTTTCATATGTCATAAACACCTGGATGAATCTGAAGGAAAATTTTAGAAAGTGATCACACGTACCTCTAAAACTGATTAGCATTAAAGTCAACCAAATTCAAGGCTACTGCCACAGCCAACCAATCTTAAAGGGGGGATATTATGCAAAATTGACTTTTTGGAGCGTTATATCGTGTTATGTCGTTCCCTCACCAAAAACATACCCAGGGTGTTGCTTTGACTCATTCATGCATGTTTGAGAAATCCTTGAATTTACTGTGGTAGCCATGTGGAGCTGCTTAAACGCTTGCTGGTGCAAAGCACTGCATACTTAAACAAAGCTCCTCCCACAGCTCCAGCAGACTAGCAAAACATATCTTAAAAATGGTCTATGTTCATGATTTCATTGCAAAACATAGCATCATAATGCTAGGTTTTCTGGGGCGGCTGTGGCAGAGTGGTTAGGGGAGTTGTCCTGGAACCGGAAAGTCGCTGGTTCGATCCCCTGTCCAGCCGTCTCAGTCGTTGTGTCCTTGGGCAAGACACTTCACCCACCTTGCACACTAATGGTGGTCAGAGGGTCCGCTGGCGCTGGTGCATGGCAGCCCCACCTCTGTCAGTGTGCCCCAGGGCAGCTGTGGCTACAGTGTAGTTTGCCATCATCCGTGTGTGAATGTGAGTGTGAATGGGTGAATGTCTGTTAGTGTAAAGCGCTTTGGGGTCCGGAGGGACTTGAAAAGCRCTCTATAAGTTCAGTACCATAATGATCTATATTTATAGTTCCTTTGTAAAAAGTAGCTCAACACTGGTGTATATGTATGAGAAGATGACTAGGAAATATACTATATTACCAAGAAGAAATGCCTCTGTACTCCTTCAGAAAATGTACTTTTCTGGTCCAACGTTAAGGTTCAACCGTCTCCTGAGTTTTTATTTTCTAAAACTGATTTTAAATAATGTTGCTTCATTTTTTACTACAAAAAAACAGCAGTCCTACAAAAGTTTGTAAATGGCATGAAGCATTGTTGTAAAGACGTGCTGAAGTGGGAGTGTCAGAAACAGTAGGAGGTTCATAAAGAAACAGGCCAATTTCAGCGTGTTTAGATAGGCTATGAGGCAAAGTCAAATACATTTCTGATATATACAGCATTTTTATAACTGAAGGTAACATAGTTACTTGATTGTGGTGTAGAATTGAACTAAGTACCTGGAAAAAACACATAATACCCCCCCATTAAAAACTTTTCAAATGAAGCAACAACATCAAAATTGCCCCAGGTTTACCTGGGGTCTCCTGGGGCTTCCAATCAATGCTGCAGGTGGAGGGGAGGCAAAACTGGATCCCTGAAAACAAGGGAGTTGGGATGATGTTCAGACATGTGGGTGTGTTTGCCTGAACACACAATACAATCTGAAATGATTACAGAAGACTGGAAGCATCAACACCGTGTGGTCTAGGTCGCATTACACAGGGATGTCTGCACAATGCTTTTTTTCTGTTTTTCTCTTTCATTACAWAACAAAATCATCTTAAAATGATTTTTTTGGTAAAATGACAAATAGCTAAAACATCATTAAAGCTAAGTATTATTGGAGTCACTGTGGTTAAGCAGCACTTAGAGTAAAAAAGGCAATTTTGAAATAAAAAACACACGAGGAATGAACAGTTCTACAAACCGTTTACTTTTGATGCTACTTCTCATGTATTTCAGGTTTTCACTGACTAAAACTTTTATTTTAGACAAACCCACTGACATATGGATGATATGAAGATTAGCACTGGCATTAAAAATGTTTAAGAGCCATTTCACACATAAAGGAAAAAGAAAAAACACAAAATGTTGTTCACAGATACACAGGGACATCTTAACCTAGAGTCAAATGTGAGGCCATATGTCCATGAAATAAAACATCAAAATCTATGAGGGAATGTATGGAAAAGAAAAACAATCAAGTGTCGAAGTGGTTCAGTCGAAGTCCAAACATTAAATTCACTGAAAAGCTGCAGCTGTACTTTAGCAGAGCTATTAATACATGTCTGCAAACTTTAATGAACTGAAGCAATAATGTAAATAGGAGCAACTAATTAACCTACAAGTTGTTCTACAGCCTATTAGGTSTTGAGGTGTACTCTAAGTTCTATTTTAGATTTAATATTCTTTAAAAATAATAACACACTCAGCAATTTGTTGTGCCGTTGCTCATCAGTGGTTGTATTTATTCAACTCTTTGACCTGGTAAAAACAACATGACTTCAAATGCAAAACTGAAAAATTTACAGTCATTTTTATTTGCTTTTTATTAATATAACAATAAATTCTCTTTTTACAAACACAAACTAGTCACAAGTTGAGTATCAGTCTCTGTCGCTGCAGGACTGAATCCTGAAGCATTTTTTTTTAAATTTGATGTTACAAGTAAATTTAATGTTACTGCAATGGTTAAACTGAGTGCTACTTTAGAGATCATTTTTTCAAAGGAAGACTGAAACACAGAAGAGCCCCGGGAATGGTAAAAAGTGGTGCTCGTTATGTCGGTGAAATGAGTAAAATAAATACAGCAGAAAAAAAAGTCCCCTCTCTTTGAAAACCTCTTAGATTCAGCCAATTTAACAAACTTTCATAAAGTGCTCAGCACATCTTTAATTCAAAACAACACATAGAGACGTTTTCTTCTGGTGGTTCGCTGATGTTCTGCTTAAAGATTAATTTGGTTCCACTGCACTTTATTAAAGCACAGACTTTAGTGAGCCATTCCATACAGAGAGCCCATTAGAAAACATAAAGGCGACACAGATGCTGCATATCCCGTTATTCATTTCTGGTTACACATCTCTGCATCTTGGATGGTGCGTAGACTCCTTCCAACGTGCTGAATATCAAAATAAATCAAGGAGGCACAATATATGAGATGCACAAAACACTGAGGCCATCAGTCATGCACCATTACAACAACAGTTTCATCATTCACTGTCACACGTTTGAAACAACCAGACAGTGGTGCAAAAATCATTTCAGGAAGAAACACAGCTCAACAAGTCATTACACTTTTGTCCCATTGGCAATACATTCTCAGTCTTTGATTCCTGAGCATTAAGGTGATGTCTGACAATAAAAAAAATACATAATCACCTCTAAACAATGCTTGTTGTATCTTTTGTCACATTATCAGACATACTGGATGTTTTTATACTTTATATACATTATCTATTTATATATATTTTAAATAAACATATTACAGTCTAGCAAATATATGTATATGTGGGGTATCTAAAAAATATTGAGGAGGTCCTCTGGATTAGTTCTTCTCTTCTCCAAGAGACTTCTATAGTCTGAGGGATTACAGGTAAGCTCAGCCTTACAGTACTTTCCTATGTTGGACAAATAGTTCATGAGGACAGCTAATGCAAAAGAGGACCATCAGCCTAACAATCGTTAGTGCCCTTGTCACCTCCGTGTCCAAATGTCCCCCTCTTACAATGCTGTTATTGTGAGTCATCACTCTGTGAACAATAGGCAACCATCATGGGCGTTAATGATTGTTAGGCTGATGGTCCTCTTTTACAAACAGTTTTTATTGTCATCTTTAAACTTAGTCCACCATGTAAAAGAAATGCTTACAAGGCTGAGTTTACCTGTAGCTTCTCCGAAGAAGATGAAGAAGACAAAGAAGAACCAGTTCAGAGGACCTACTCAACTTTGTTAGATTTTTCTATCTGGATTATTGAGATGGTTTATAAGAAGGTATGTTTATAAGAAAATTGTTTGTGTGTGCTTAAGGTAATGTGAGGTTGTGCATTCAAACAGGCTACATACTGTTAACTGTAGTGGATTTAACTCTGAAATTGTAACTCTTTTTTTAAATAATAAATTTAAAAAATACATACCCCTGTCATAGAAGCCATATCTGGGCTGAAAACAGTTCTAGATCTTGTATGCAAGTTAATACATAAACACAAAAAGATGAAGGTTTTCAAAAGGTTTTGGAAATTATTCAGCGTCTTGCCTTTTGCACATACCACTGCTGAGGTGTCTTTTTTTCCTACATGTTAATAAGTGCAAAGTTAGTTCAGTTATATTTTGAGGAAATTCTCACTTTTTTTCAAGTTTGTTTGCTGCAGGGGATTGGATTGACTTATTTTCAAGCTTTCAACAAAAGTTCTGAATTTGCCTAAACATGAATTTGTGACAACCGTAACAGTACAGCATTCAGTCTCCATCGAAGATTGTGCAAACAGCATTTCACAGCAWCACATTATTTTTCCTTTATGCCCACAGAGTCCATCCTACAACCCAAATATTAAACAGTGTCTTTACAGTTATATGATAACTACCAAGATTTATTTCACTTCACTTCAAAACAGGAGTTGAGGAGTGAAACATTTCAGTCGTTGTGAGGATTGTCGATTTTGTCTGTACCCTTTACCAAAGCTCCTGTCAGAGTCACTTTGCACACAGATGTTTAAGTTTTGATAGTATAAAAACATTCATCGCTAGTTTTCTCAGGGATTTCAAGCAGTATGCTTAAATAAAAGGTGCCAAAAGATGATTGTGACGGCCCTGCTGCTTAGTTAATTGCAGCCAGCTGCCGCCTATTTCCTGATTGTGCTTCCTCACAGGT
>NW_013952404.1:3848872-3872134 GCF_001266775.1 Austrofundulus limnaeus | reverse complement strand
GAGGACACGACGGTGGTCGAGGGAACCAGACCACAGACTTCCGCATAACAGGTGGAACGTAAACCTGGACCACAGACTTCAGAGGGTCCAGCTTGGTGAGAGATGTCCGGTGCATTCGGGAGCTACGGAGCTCCAAACCGGGCCAACAAACTCACCTAATCCTAGACAAAGACTTTAATAAATACCTTTTAAGGTTTTAAACTGATTCCACCGTGTCGTGTCTTCCCATATGTTATGGCTCTTGAGCCGGGTCGTAACAATGATTCACAACAGAGGCAACTGCTCAACTAAGGTTCATCCAGATTTTAGAAAAAAAATTCAAAAGTATTCAGTATTTTTGTCACCACAGAAGCTTAATCATATTTTTGCAGTATCCTGTAATCCTTAGATTTTTACTGCTCCCAGTGCAGTCTTTATTCATGGATTATTAGTATAGAGAAATGTTACTTGAATGCCAGGGATTAGGGTTTATAGGTCTCTGTGTCAGTCTTCAAAGTGCCATCATCAACAAACCACGAGCTACAAATGTGTTTTAAGCTACATTTTCTTTGCTGAGAGTGAGGTATGGGCTCACAGAGTGAGAGACACATATGTGATTTCTGAACTGTTGTATTCGTATCGGCTGCTCCACAGTTCCACACTGGCACTCCTTCGCACCGAGTGGCGCCTGTTGCTTCTCCTCTGCCACCTGCGCCACAGAAACGTCTGCTCGACTGAGGATCTTCCTGAACTGCTCAAGGTCTCCTCTTCTACAGTACTAACAGCCTCCAGAGATACAGCCACGCACTCCAGCGTCTCTGACATAACATCATTCGGCTGCATAAGTTCTTGGAGATCTGGTGATGATGGTTCTGTATCAGACAGAGACAATTCTGGGCCTGGGCTTGTAGGACCAAAGTCAATTTCCAGTGATGTGTCAGGAGATACTGAGCTAGGAGGGGATATTGTGACAACGACCTGTGGAAATAGGACGTCCTGTGATTCGGAGGCTACATCCTGAGTCATGTGATCTGATGGATCTTCCAAACAGTCTATCTCTGCTGACGGATCCATGAAGCATTTTGTATCAAGTTCATCAGATGGTACTGGGGAACTTTGAGAATCAAATTGGTATGCAGGCGGTTCTAAATCCTCAGCATTGAAGGAAGAGTCTGWACTCAAGTTAAAAGGCTCTGGTTCAGGGTCCATGAAAACTGAGTCAAGGTCATCTTGATCCAGGGAAGTCAGCATGACCAAGTCAAAGTGGACCAGATCGGCATGGAATATGCGGGTGGCTTCCAGCGGATCGGGGAGCGGTGGCCATTCTGAGTCTTGAGACTCTGGTTCAATGTTTACCTGAGATTCCACTGAACTGGAAGCAAAGGTTGAGACAGATATGATTTGTTCTGGAGGAGGCTCAGAAGGATAATCAGGAACAGAAATAACTGGGTCTAGATTTGTTTCAGTTGGACTTAAAGGTGAGTCTGTATCAAAGTACTCTGACACAACAATAGATGGGCATTTGATCTCAGTCTGTAARTCACGTGGTGTAACAGCATCACAAACTGATGGTGGGTCTTCTTTTGGTATATTTGCTGCTTTTGTTTCTATCTCTGGCGAATCTGAGGGATCTGAACCTGCTGATGCTGAACAAGGCAAAACCATGGTAGGAGGGTCATGGGAGACAGGTTGTGGCTTATCATCTGTGACAAGATCTACAGATTCTGGATCTGAGACTATGTCACTCTCATGCTCCTCTGGTGGTGACACAGTAACAGTAGGGACTGGATATGGTAGCTTTATCTTATCTCGTTCAATTTGTTCCAAGTTTTGGGATTTTGTGTTATCATATTGTGATAGTTCAGTGTGTGAACGGCACTCACTAGTTGGGACTACATCTATTAGTTGTGAGGTTGTAATAACTTCTTGTTTCATTGTTGATGAATCTTGTGTACTTTTGTGAGCAGTTCCTGATAATAGAGGCATGGTATCTTGAGTTATTAGTCGCTCATTTGTGACAGGATCCGATGACGTTGCAATATTTTGGACTGCCATCACTGGATCTGGGTTTGGTTTAGATGTGGAGGGTGCAACAGTTGAGTCTGTTTTTGTAGAACCAATAACTATTGGGCCCAAAGATAGTGGAATGGCACTTTCTACATACATTGACTGTGGACTTGCAAGGATGCTTGGGTCCATTGAAAGCTGTTTTGGCAAACTTCGACGAGCATTTTTCTTTTCATCCTTCTCTTCAGGACAGTTAACAGCAGCATCTGCAGTGCTTTGCCTGACTAACACTTTGCTTTTTGCCTGAATTCCCACTGAAACTTTGGCTACATGGGCTGTTTTCTCTCTCGCTCCCCCAGTGTCTTTATCTGTTGCAGAGGTTCCTCCCATCTCTTGGTTTGCCCCAACCTTTGCTCCTGTCCCTGAACCAGTCCCGGCCACTTTGCCTAAGCTTGCACCCGATCCTGCCACCATGCTTCCACCTTGGGGGGACCACGTGTTGTAATGCTGCGTGAAAGTGTTGAAATTAGTGTTGAAAGCACGAAGTTCTTTACAGAGGTCCCTCCTGAGCTCGGCTAACTCTCGACGCATGGCAGAGACCTCTTCCTTCCACTGCATGCTAATAGCGGCAGCCAGTGTGGCTGACTCTTTGATGCTGGCCTGGATGTCTTTTGGTGATGGTCGTTCTGGGGCGCTAGATCTGGGAGATCTGAAGAGGCTTGGAGAAACAGGTGGTCCGGACACGGGCTTTGCTGTTGCCCCCTCAGGCTTGTGGTGGTAAAGTCTGTCTCTTCTGATGGGGCAGCCGAGGTCGTCATGTGTCAGTGGGGCAGAATCTGGCAGATCCTCATGAATACTGTCCTGGTCTTGTAAACAAGTTTCATCCTGCACAWAATTTCTGTCTGGAAGACAAACGTACATATGTTTCTGTAACATGACCACAGGTGTGAACAGCTGGAGAGAATGTGCTTTTTTATTGTCACAAAGCACACTAACATTGTGTCATGCACTGAAAACCATGAGTCAAAACAAGATAACAGCTGGAACATACAGCATCCGAGTGCTTAAGTAAGATAATTATTCCAATTTGCTCATCAGTATAACAGATCATTAAAAAAAACTCAAACCTGCTACATTCCAAAGATTCACTCCTATTTTGACTCATTTCATGAAATTGCTTACACTGCCTTCTCAGCCTTAATTTGTGGCATGCATTCTTCAAATATTTTCAAAGCACAAAGCCAAAACTCCGAGGTGTCAAAGCACATCACAGAAAAAAAGAAAAAGAAAAAAAAAAAGAGAGACAATGTCCATGATAAAGCTAATCGGGCTTTAAAGTCGACTCTTTTATGATTTAAAAAAGAAAATGCTAACTTTGTGCAGTGAAAAGAGGCGAAGGCGAGCAGAGCTTGCAGACATTTTCTCATCAATCAGGAAAGTATACTATGAACCCTATTGAAACAATGAAGTCCAATTTGGCCGACTGATCAAAAGGAATAATTGTTTTATGTTTAAAATGGATAGCGACATTCATTTTACACATGCCTTTTCATCTTACAGGTGCAAATGTTGATTTAAGATGATTGAGAAAGCAGTGTAAGCAAACATTTATTAGCTTTAAAGACTTGACAAGAAGCACATCTCCAGATGTTCAGACCTCTAACTCTCCCTACAATAACCCAGCTTATGTTGGATCTTTAAATTACAGAAAGAAGAGGTAGAATCCATCCACAGTTCTTGTTTGGGGACATTTTCTTCTTTTCTTCCCATTCTCTTCATCTTTACAAAGCTGTATTGTTTCATTTGTGAATTCAGCAATCACGGGAGTGTTGAAACCACCAGGAGTTTACAAATTATAATCAAGGCCCAGTATCAGAAGTAAATGCATATGAGTTAATTACTGTGTTATAGATCAGTGTCACAGCTCTGTTACCAGTGTCAGCTCGGTATAGCCTAATATTAAAGCCTAGACTGAACAGATTTCAATTCGGGAGTGAGATCTCTTTGAGGGTCACCATGAGTTTTTAACAGGCTTTGAAAAATAACCTGTGTAAAGCAAACAGTTTTGATGCAAAGATATTTCACAGTTCTGACATTTCTGTGCTCGTAGCACAGTTTGAACTTGACTTACAAGCTGGAATTGCTCTTCACAGGGTTATTTGAAGCATTTGTTTGTCCAGTTTGAAATCTGCTATCAACGAACATCTTTATGTAGCTCCATTCAGAAAGTTTGATTTGACACAATATAGTAGAAGGAGAACACGTTTCTCTATTCTGACTTGATTTTCATATCAGACAACTGTTTGGGATTTTCAATAGGGTTCATAGCTTTACTTTTTGATGCATCCCAGGGGAAAGAAAATCAAGCACCATATCCAAAATACAGTGGGATGATGTGGCACAGCTCACAAGTGATAACTACTGTAATCATACCTTTGCAAAAAATGGAAACATAAAAGTAACTCATGCAGTAAAAATAGGCTCTAGTTTGCACTAACTGCTCTATAATGATCTAAAACATCAACATCCGATGGGTTTGGAGTTATTTTGTTAGTTCTTTCAGGCAAGCAGATTATAAACTTCCAAGACGTCGTCACTGGGTTGTTCAAAGCAAGTTTAGCTGTGATTGTCCTCACCTGTAGTTGACCTGATAGTGGAGGTGACCGTGGACGCCATGGGGGGGATGCAGTCATCATCCTGGGAGTAGCCAGCTTGGATGGCTCGCAAGTAACTGTGGCTGCGGGTTCTGAAACAGCCAGGCAGGTCCAAGGCGTCCATGGCCTGGGATTCCACCTCACTGAAGACAGACTCACAAACAGACTCAAACTGGCCGTTCACCTCTGTTTCACTCACCTAGAAGAAACACGAGTCAGAGGCACACTCTGTAGTGAGACGGTTTCTGTAAACTGTTTACAGATTAATTTATGTCATTCAGAATGGAATGGGGGGGGGGGGGCTGTGGTTGAAATAAAAAAAACAAATCTGAGAGCTCAATGAGGATGACACAAATTACCATGATACATTCTTATTTGTGTGGTCTGAAGGGTATTGCAGTACAAACTTAAAGGGATCCACATTTAGTTGTAACATTAGACTTTATTTTACAGTTAAAATATATGTTTATCAAATTAAGACTGTAACAATACTGCAGGCTGTTTAGTTTTGGAAAATTTTAAAAATATATTTTGACAGAGACAGAGTCATTTTATTTACACACAAAGCATTCTGGGTAAATGATGATGTGTTTAGGTCCTCGGTGTGAGCGAGCTATATCCACCCTGAAGGTTAATCTTGGACAATATCTGATGATCGACTCTTTTAAATGAAACCAGAGAGCGTTGACAGAGAGGAGAAGGTAGAAATGACTCAGCCTGTAACTGAAAATGTGGATGGAGGACAACAGAGCTGCTTCATGGAAAAAGAACCTCAGCTTAGCCTGTTAGCTTTTGCTCTAGCGCCAACACTGTATTGCATTATATGTATTAGCTCAGCGCTAGCACAACAAACAAGCTAAACTGAGGTCCTCCATCCATATTTTCAGTTGTAGATGGAGTAATTTTTGTGTTCCCCTCTCTGTCATGTAGATGGAGGACCTCGGTGACAAGAGGAGAATGTGTAGCACTGAGCTAATACATATATATATGGTGATAGCATCTGGGCTAATGCTAAAGCTAACAGGCTAGGCTGAGGTTTTTCTTCCATGAAGCAGCTCTGTTGTCCTCCATCCATATTTTCAGTTACAGGCTGAGTCATTTCTACCTTCTCCTCTCTGTCAACGCTCTCTGGTTTCATTTAAAAGAGCCAATTGTCAGATATTGTCCAAGATTAACCTTCAGTGTGGATATAGCTCGCTAGCAGCCTCGCACCAAGGACCTATTCACATCATCATTTACCCAGAATGCTTTGTGTGTAAATAAAATGGTCCCGTCGGTGTAATATATTTTTAAACTTTTAGTTGAACTACTTTTAGTTTTTTTAAACTTTTAGTTTAAAAATGGTAAAAACCTGAACATCCTACAGTATTTTAACTGTATTTATTTTACAGTTAAAATATATGTTTATTAGATAAAGTCTAATGTTACAACTAATCACTTTAAAACTCTGGACAGATGCCTTTTACTTCTATAGCAGTAAATATTGTTTCCTGCAAACATCAGACAAAAGCATTTAAAGTCTCATGAAGCCAAGGTCATGATGTCCTGTGGATATGTCATGTTTAGTAATGGTTCTGATGCTGATTTAATTCAAATAGTGAATAAAGTAAAATCTGTTTGATATTCCCATCTGACAAAATCAAGACTCCAAGATAAACATCTTGTTTTACAGGGATTTAGAATTAGCGAGGTTTAGCTGAGCTTTTAGGTCTCCAAACAAATCAATAAGTCTCTCTTTTAGGTGGGAGATGAATATCTCAACAACCCCTGTAGGAGTCCTCTAATTAGTCCAGATAAACAGAGTGAAACCAACTACGGAATGAGGAATGTTTACCAAATATTAAATCAGAAAGAAATATATTGAGTATATTTTGCTTTATTGGTTATGTTTTCAGAGTGGTGCTGTAATAAAAGGCGCTCTTTTTAGCCATGGCAAAAAATAAAAAAATGAAAAAATAAAAAAATATATAATTAAGCAATGTTGTGTCAGAGAAAACTATCTTTTATGACAAGACAATGCCACCTTGCCATTAATTTCCATTTAGGGCATAAGCTTCAAGCGCAGCAAAAACAAATTATAACAAAATGATTATTTTAGACAGTCAACCTTTGTGGTACAATGACTCTCTAAGTCTTGTGCCATAATGCTAACATGCAAGGAAAAGACGTTCGCTCTGACTTGATTTAATCAAATCGAAAGCGCAAGTGGAAATTACATGGAAATGAATTAAAACTGGGTGAAAATTACCAACAGGTTTCCAGATCCCAGCACCTTTCAGTGTTTGTGCTGTCCACTCACCTGGCTCACCTGACTCACACAGCTGGCCTGACTGAGYGTGCTGATGGCTCGCATGTAGCTCTGGTTCCTGGAGCGAAACTTGGGGGAGTTGTAATTGGTTGAAGGATTCAGTGCAAGGCTGGGATGCATTTCCCTGGTGGCCTGCAAGTGGTAGCTCTGACTGAATACAGAAAATGAGAAATGAATCAGTTTATAATCAACAGAAAGCAAGCAGTTTAACTGATGCGTACAGGTGCGACAGGATGGAAAAAAATATCGGGTGCTTTGAAAATCAAGATTTCTTCTGGGCAACGTTGTGAAGCTTGTTTATCCCTAAAAAAGGGGAAGTCCTCTCGTTTGGCAACTCTCCCCCACTTCTAGTAAGGTAGTTTGATTTTTGATGAGCTGAAACATCCAGTCAATGCTTAGAAAATAAGGGAAAAGCAAATCAGGAGCTAGTTAGCGAGCAAGTACTTCTGAGAGAGTGCCCTAGAGTCAGCCGGGTCAATTAAATGTGCCGGGCGAGAGATGCTCAAAAAGCCATGACTGGTTGGAAATCTGCTGGAGAGAAGATGAGGAGGGAGTGAGCTTTATGTAAACTGAAGAATACTACGTGAGTCTATACAGAAACACCAAAGCGAAGGTTTGATCTATTTCTAAAGGCAGACAGGGATGAGTAAGCAGTTTCTGGGCTCATCGCACACGTAAACACAAATGTTTGCCAGCAAGAAAAAGCCAGTGTGATTACAAGCCCCCCAGTCCTTCCTGCGCTGCTGCAGCAAGGGCTTGCATATTTSTAAAAAAAATACATATATCTACCTACGCAAGAGCTGAAGGCTTTCTAACAAATCAAGAGGCAACCAAAAGACAATTTAAAAATGTATTCATTTCTAGCACAATACCCCAGTTTATTTCAAATATATACAATAATATTATTAATGAAGTGTTTGTCAAACGATGTATAATTTGTTTCACGTAGCTTCATGCATATTTGCAAATCACCCTAGGTGACCTTTCATTGAGAGGCCTCGATCGTTCGCTCATATGCAATATGTCAGGGAGCCAGCTGGCCACAAGATCTGAACCACTGCAACACGGCAGCATCAGAAAGGGGGCGGGAGACGCTGCGTTTGTATTCACCTTAAGTCTGCAGCAAAATTGGTGATGTAGTTATGCATGTCACTGTTGATTTTATCCAGACGGTAAGAGCTGTGGGGTAGAGAAGAAAACAGAGTTACTGAGTCCCACAAGAGGCTGCTGCATGGGATGTGAAGAGCAGGGAGTCCAATGGAAGAACAGTACTGTGCAAAAGTTTTAAATCACCCCCCTGATGTCTTTCTACTTGGGCTCCAAGGAGACAGACAGCCCTGCATTTAAAATGATCTTGGTCAGAAGCTCTTCAGATTTTCTGGAGATCTATAAATTAAAAATTTCTTTGTTTTTTCCACTCATTTTCTGTTTGGTCAGATGTTTTTTTTTTGCTAAGTATGTCAGCACAACTCTAGTTCAATCCCTGATTTTATCAGCCCATTTAATCGCCAGAATGATTCATAGAACAGAGTTAAGTGACACTCCTCCGAAAATACTCAAGAACAGGACTCAAATTTAGTATAAAAGCAGCTAAAGTCCAGAGAAAAACATTTAAAAGCCTGAAGAAAAAACGTTTTGAAGACTGTTCCAACATATATCACAAAGGAACATGAAGAGATGAAGGACGACTCAAGAGTTTTGCACAGCGCTGCGGCTCTGAATGGATTTTGTGATAAATTAAATGTTTGCTTGGGAAGTTTTCACCAAAGTGCTGCAAACATTAGGGTGATACAATATGACCAAAAATAACCTTTGAGTGATGAGGAAAGTGGGGAAATGTCACTATTAGAGTTAGCTGAAAAGAGAATTGCCAGAGTGAGACAACATCTTCTAATGATAAAAAAAATGTCCACAAACATGWGCGGTGTAATGAGAAGTGTTAGAGGTGTGCACACACACAATGCTCATCACCACAGCTGACCATAAGCGTCAGATGATGCACAAAATAATTACACTCCATCATAAACAAACATGTTCACCCCGTGTGGATAATTAGATTATCTACAGAAAAAAACTCCCGCAGACCCTCTGCAAGGAATATTAATAAACCTTTTAGCTGACAAGAGCAGGCAGATCACAAGCAAAGGCTCAGGGTGTGTTTTACTTAGTTCAATCCCTGCCTGTACAGATATTATCATCAGTTGAGTGAGGCGAGCCTATTTTGAGAATGTGTTGGCCCTTTTTGATCAAATCATGTCACAGTAAATTTCCTCCAATGCTTCTGATTGGTGCTAATGCACTTCCATTTTTAGCCAATAGCAAGACAAAGGATCGCACGCTTTCTACCTTTCATGTTGCAAGAAAAAAAAGCTTTCATTTGTTCAACAGACTCAAATATTAAAATTTAAAGKTTTATCTGTGTGAGGCTTTATGAAGAGGAAGATTCAAAAATGAAAAGCAATGTGTTTGAAGTTTGGGGGAAAATCTATCAGAAATAAAGGTTCAAAATAAGGAAAGATGATTTGGCAAAAGATTGCTACAGCCTTAGAAGGTGATCCACACTTTTTGGAAATGAAACAAAACAAAACAAAAAAATGTCCTGATGCATCTCAGTAATCCAGGCAAAAAATAAAAAAGAAAAAAATTGTATAGGTCTTCTGGACGGGTTCTTCTCTAATGAAACGTTTCGTCTCTCTTCCAAGAGACTTCTTCAGTCTGAGAGTTTCAGGCAAAATTCAGGCTTTTAAGCCCTGCCTCCATGTGACTGATACTCACATCACATGGCTATCGTTGACACCTAATTAACACTTATTGTTAACAGGGGGTGGAGTGATACTGGCAATAGCCGCACTGTAGGAGAGGGACAACTGAAAACGGAGGCCTCCACCTCTGTTTAATGATGGACGGTCTTTCTTCACAAAAATGGCTTCTTTTACTCCTCTCTCAAACCAACGTTCCTCTCTATCAAGAATGAGAACATCCTCATCTCTGAAAGAGTGACCGCTGGCCTGTAAAAGAGTGAAAACTGCAGAGTTCTGGCCATTAGATGTAGCTCGTCTGTGTTGGGACATTCTTTTGAACAGTGGCTGCTTTGTTTCCCCGATGTATAACTGGTCGCAGTCCTCCTGGCACTTAACAGCATATACAACATTGCTCTGTTTGTGCCGGGGCACCGGATCTTTGGGGTGAACCAGCCTTTGCCGTAATGTGTTTTGGGGTTTGAAAGCTACTGGGACATCATGTTTAGAAAATAAACGTCTCAGTTTCTCCRAAACACCCGCAACATACGGAATAACCACTGGTTTGGGTCTGGGTTTGGGGTCTTCATTTTCACCTGAAGGTTGCATGGAATCCTGTCTGTGTTTCCTGTCTGCTTTCAGGAAAGCCCAGGCAGGATAACCACACTGCTCCAGGGCCTGTCGTGTGTGTGATTTCTCTTTCTGCCTGGCTCCTGGGTTTGTAGGGACACTGTCTGCTCTGTGGTACAGAGTCCTGATCACTCCTAACTTGTGTTCCAGTGGGTGGTGGGAGTCAAAACGCAAATATTGGTCTGTGTGGGTGAGCTTACGATATACGCCAGTTTCCAACCGTCCTCCATCCGAAACCGAGACATCGCAATCCAGGAACGCCAACCTGCCATTTTTTACATCCTCTCGTGTGAACTTAATATATTCATCCACAGAGTTGATGTGATCAGTGAAATGTTGGACTTCCTGGGCTTTAATTTTAACCCAGGTGTCGTCAACATATCTGAACCAATGGCTTAGTGGCACCCCTGAAAAGGACATCAAGGCTCTCTTTTCCACTTCCTCCATGTACAGGTTTGCAACAATAGGAGAAACTGGGGATCCCATAGCACACCCATGTTTCTGCCTATAATATTGCCCCCCGTACGTGAAGTAGGTTGACTCCAGGCACAGTTTGAGGACAAAAAATAGAACACTTTGGTAAATTAATTTAAACATCTCCAGGAAGTTTTCATATAAATAATAATAATAAAAAAATCTTTTTTAGGTTTTCTTCTGCTATCTATTACATCCAATGTTTCTAATCTGTGTGAATTTGGTGTCTCTGGAAGAAAAATAAAATCAGTAGCAAAATAGATGTTGGCCATCTTTTCTCATCTAAACAATCTTCATGGTCTGATTTCTCCAGAAAGACCAAAGTAACAATCTTGGGACTTCTTATTGAGACTTTGAGAATATTGGTAGTAGTAGTGTTTCACTGAACTGAAACTGTTGCCATCTAGACACCAGCAGCCGCAACACAATGAGATACTTCCTTAAGATAAAGTTTGTAACACTATCTTTATTCAAAGACAAAAATGACAAAAATAAATATTGCCGTAAAAATTAAAAACAGAAGTGAAATTATGAAACAGCAAAGAAAACTCTTCAAGTATGTCAAAGATGTCACAACTTCCTGAGAAGCGAAACACTAACAGCTGATTTAGAGAATGAAAATCTGGATGTATGTTCAAAACCTGCTGTAAGACAATAGCACCATGAATCAGAGGCTGGGCGCAACTCACAAAGTCAGATTATAGGAAGGGTATTTTCTCATTCTGTACTCAGCTGAAGCTTTCGCATATTTTGTTGGAGTCATGCGCACTGGAGCAATTAATTAGCTATTAGAGTACAGAAATGCCACAGTGATCTGTGTGATTAAAATACAGATAATTATGTGTTAGAAAAGAGTCTCGCAAACAGATAATCAGCTACAATATGCATGACACGTTCACTTCAGCCACCAATCAATTGACCAGAATTCTGCTTCGACCTTGAGAACTTAGGAAGACCCGCTCACACACAACACAATGCAACCTAATTGAGTAATTACAGTTTGTTGAATCAGGATTCATTGAAAGCTTTGTCACTGTTAACTCTGATTAATTATAGTCATGGCAGCCACAGTGACACATGACAAAAATGGGACTTATTTTTGCAAAAATGTCTGCGATTGATTTGTGTGTGTAATTAGAGAGCAGGTCGCAGCTGTTGAAAGAGATGTTAGCAGGGATGGATGTGACACATGACACACATAATCCTGAATAATGGTGAAGTTTACCATATGTCACTCAAAACATCATCTTTAACGCACTGTTTAAATAGATTCATAAGTCAAATCTTTGCAAATATTAATAAAGAATCAGAAATTTGTCTAAAGTTGGCGAGTTTACAGCTTAAGAAACCCAGAGAAGCTGGGTAAATGATCATTAATTGAAACATCCACCGACATCTAACTTTACTTCAAGTTTTCAGGCTGTTCCAGCCCAGTGCACCGGTGACTGGGATGTATCTTTTATTGGTGAGAGGAACAAAGACCCTGTCAACCATAAGAGTGACAGGGAGCTTGAAAAAGAGAAAGATGGAGGGAGGTGACAAACTTGACAGCCCCGTTCTCACTTTTACACGATTTGCTTCAGGGAGTCGCTGCTGTCAACGTTGTGTTTGACCGTCAGAACACCAGATTACAAGTGCGGAGGAAATCCAACCTATGCATCTTCAGTCTTCAGTCCAATCTAATTCTACCCCAACTGGTGAACCACAGCAGCCTAAATGCTAAGATGTCAGGTGAGACTGCTGTCTCTAACGTCTCTTAAGTTTGGACTCAAAATAAGAGAAGAAATGAACCAWAGGCTGTGAAAGCCAACTTTGTGAACGTGAAAGCCAACTTTTTTTGGTCAATACTACAAAGTTTACAAAACATACAGATCACTGTTATGTTTTTTTGTTACATCCACAGTGTAAAAAAAGCAGAAAAGTAAAATAATAGTGTAAAAACTAGAAAGAAGATAACATGTTTATTACCTTAGTGAAAGTTATGTACCCTCTGAGGTGTCTTRTGTAAAGAATAATGTTATCTAAATTATCTTGTGCAAGAATAAATTGATTGGTGCTGTTGGGATGATGATGGGACGCAGGGGGCAAGGCCCACTACTCCCAGAAAAAATCACAAAAGAGTCCAACAAATCATTTTCAGGTCATACATATTTGAGTGCGCGTGAGGGTAAGCAAAATCAACTTCATATCTTATGAACTTATGGACCTTTTTTGTAAAATAAAAATAGGATTAGTAATTGTGTTGCATGCATTATTTAAATTCATTTATTGAAAAACACAGTTTTAACGTTTCACAACAATTATTCCAAACACAAATCCCTCTAACAGAGGTACAATTATTTTTAATATTTGTCCTAACCTTTGTTTTTTAAAATAAATCTTTCTTTCTGAATTCATAGTTTGTTTCTTTAATTTCGAACCACTTCTGTATACAATGTGGAAGACTTTAGTATAAGCTTTGTACATTGTCAGTGCTGTTCTAAGCTCTACTAAATCATAAAAAATTAAAGTATGCAATGTGATAAATAAGTCATAAGTTGGATGAAAATAATCTAATGCATTTATAATACGTAATACTTGACAGTGGTATAGAATTTACCTATGTGCCACGTGCCTGGAAAACACCCCCACTTGACACTCAAAATGGTAAATCTGGTCATTTTTAAGACCTAAACTTGAGATGAGTAGATTTAAGACTTTTCATGACTTTTTAAGATCCAGCAGAAACTCATTGTCTACCTCTCCATTGTATTGAAAACATCCTAAATCTGGCGTGTTCAGAGCCGGCTCTTGGTATAGGCGAACTAGGCGGTCGCCTAGAGCGCCATCTGCTGGAGGGGGCATCGAACTGCAGAAGGAAAAAAAAAAGTAATTATTTGTAATCCCTGGTTGYAACTCTGCTCAGCGCCCCTTTCAGTTAGCATTGTCTTAAAAAACTATAATGAAGTATTACAGGAAAAATAAACTACTCTACCCAGGCTTGCTGCGAAGCAGGAGGACAGGAGAGCGGAAAAAGTTCAAAACTTAATTCTACCGGCAGAACAAGTTGGAAGATGGCTACGTTATTTGTTTTTTTTTTAAATCATCCTACAGGCTCTGACATGTTAGATCATTTTAAAAATGAAGTTTTGAAAAAATCCGTAAGACTTGAAAAAAATCTGTGAGATTGCTCTATACGTCTGTATACCTGCAAAATGACGTAAAATCCTTATAACTTACAGACAATCCATACAAGCTAACATGTATGTTGTTACTTATTTGCTTTCTGGGAAAGCAAATAAATCTAAGTTTACCATAGTACATTTCACTGTCAAACTTGTTTTTAGGGGTTTAAATTGGGGTGGGTGGGACATAGTTGGGGGATGGGKGTGCGCTTCAACTCGCCTAGGGCACCAAAATGGCTAGAGCCAGCACTGGGCGTGTTGCACATCTTCATTAAAGATGCTGCAGAATGGTTATCTGTGGTAGCAGGTTGAGTTTTTGGGGGAACAGATTAGTTGAGGGAAGGTTGCCAGGTGAGGTTGATTAGAGCAGCTGTGAGGCACCGTTTAATCAATCTCTCTGTTTATACTGTATGCTGTAGTGTGCTGGGACCCTGGAGACTGCCCCACAGCTGCAGCCACATCCGCTGCCGCACAGGATGGCTGGTAGAGGTGGTGTAATATTTTATCRTGTGTATTATGTCCACGCAGCTCTGTTAGCTTCACTCCTGAGCTGTGCACGGTGTATTGGTTCGTGAATGTGGAGTGGCTGGAGGCCAATTAAGACACAACTGTCTGCTAGAGTTTTGGACTTAAAGACCGCTGCAGTGAAGGTTTGAAAACGGTCCAAGTTTCCATTAAACACGGTGCAGGTGTGGTAGTTCAAACAATGCAGAGAGAGGTGGACACTGCACGGATTTAAAGGTCAAGTTCTGTCCAGAATCAGTCTCAGAAATCTGTGATCCCAAATAAAAATAAATAAAAATTCAGAGGATGCCAGATCACGGCATCCTTCTCTGAGTGGATTTGCAGGAGGATCAGGATGCTTCGGTAACKACCCCCATGGGGACACTCTTGGCGTTTGAAATAAAAGCACCAACAAGCCCTCTTCTGCACACTCAATACCGCAGCGACCTGCGTCGATGCTCTAGAAGGCAGGTCACACAATCCGAGCCATGCTGGTCAATATCTTGCCTTTAGCAGAGCTCAGCAGACTCTGGGTCTAACCACAGAGAGAGACGTTTATTCAKTGGGGCCTTGGAGTACAATAACTGTTATTGATATCCCTTCCTGCTGTTGCATCCTCATAAATCATTCACTGTTTACAGCTATTCAGAATGGATTGTGAGGGAGAGATTTACAGGAAGTAAAAAAAATAAAATAAAACGCAGGAAGCCTTACCGTGGCAGTAGCATACATTACAACACAAACTGAGAGAAGTGTTAAAAGAGCACAAAGACAGCATCTTCTGCGACAGATATCATCATGATCCTCTCTGATCACAACCCATAACATTCGATTTGCCATTATACCTCCGCTGAGGGAAATATCTGGCTTATTATGTGGGCATAAAAAGGGACTATTTGAGAGTAATAGCGAGTTTTTGAATCTTTACAATCCTGCTTCCCTTTCTTGTCATCCTGCAAGGAGAAGAAAATGCTCACCGTGAGTCCTGTCTGCGTGCCTGTGTATAAATTGGGATTCTAATAATACGGGGACTCTGCACATGTTTCCCACTGCTGTTTTCATAATTCAAGGGAAAATTATTCTGCCTGACAGAAAACAAACCTTCTGAACAGAAACGAACACGACGTCAGGAGATAAAACAACTGGAAACAGAACAATAAGCCGTTGTTTCATCTCTTCCTGTCATCCCAAACTGCATCAATGTGACTCATGGAATACAAATTACAATAGATTTAATACAAGGTCATTTGAGCATAAAACCTACAACTTACGTCAGATTATTTGCCTGCAGACAGGCTGCACAGACACTGCAGTTTATGCAGAAATGGCAATAATTCAGTGAGGAGATCTTTTGCACAATCTTGTACAAATAGAATATTCTGCATGAAAGATACGATCAAACAAAGTTGTCCGATTTTGTTGTGGCAACCGATTCACAGCAGAATCAGATTAGTTATGTCATCACTAAATCTATATGTGATCAATTCACGCTGATTTGAATTGATGGAGCAAAAAAATTTAAATAAATTTTGCATCATAAATGAAAGAGACGCAGCAATTTTTGAAAGCATATTGTTAAAAAAACCCCCACAATGCAGTCACCTCCACAGGTCACCAAATTACCAGGAAACGTTTGTATTTTCATCTCAAACGCTTATTTTATCTGCACCCTGTTTTTACCAACCAAAATAAAAGCCTCTGACAATATCTTATATTCAATCAGACCTTTCGCATTTCACTCGAGGCTACAAGACTTTAATCGGCCCTTTTACGTCCACTTAAGGCTGTGCTTGTAAGCGCACTCAAACTTCAAGAGGCAGATAAAAATGTGTTTTAAAAAGGGCAGGTTTCCTTCTGACCTGCCCTTTTAAATTCTTCTGTGTTCCCAATCTGCTGCAAACAAAGAGGGAAAAAAAAAGTCCCATTTAAAGTGAGAAGAGAAAGGAAATGTTGCTTTTCGACAACATTTAAAATGACTTTGAAAAATAAGAATGAGTAGTTCTTTTTAAAGGTTCAAATTTGGCAGCACGGCGGCTCAGTGGTTAGAACTGATGTTTCACAGCAAAAAGGTCCTGTTCGATCCCCGGTTCGGACCTGGGGTCTTTTCCCCTCAAACCCCAAAAACATGTACAATAGGTTGCCTTCAGGCCCAGGCCTCTCTTGAAAAAGAGATATGTGATCTCAATGGAATTTGCCTGGATAAACAATGGTAAATAAATAAATGTGAAAAAAGAAAACTCACAAACCTCTGAAACTAACAGACAGATTAGTACAAAAAGTAAGGAAGTATTTTGCTTAGACAATATTTAAACCAGTAGTTTGTTTATGTGAAATGAATCAACAAGAAGATGGAAAAATAATGTCTGATACCATTAAAGGTCAGGAAAGAACTGAAATTATATCACAGAAAATAACAGTAATTTACTGTAAACAGCTCTTCTTATTCAAAACAGCCAAAACATTTTTACATTTGCTATACATACTTACCATTATTATGAGTCACAATTATGCTCTCATCATATTTTTTCTTTAAATAAAGAAGGCCAATTTATCTGGGTCCTGATTGATTTATGAAAAAAGTATAAAACATCCAAGGAGGTGAATACTTCTATAGGCACCATAATGGAACACAACCCAGCAGAAAGCTCTCAATGTTTTCATACAACTAATATGAAAACCCATAAAGAAAATTCTAATAAGACCCAGCTTTATCAACCAGCAGCTTGACACTGACGTAAAGCTGGGACCATGCATGAAACATGAAAACCACCAACACTGAGGGGAAATGTGCATGAGAGAATAGCAAGCGGGATGTGGTTCAAACAGACACTGACAGTGAGCTGAGATGAAATGGGGTCTTGAGATTCACTTATTAAACAGGAGCACATGAAATATACCACAGTGCACCAAGTGGAGATTATTCACTCAGATCCTGATATATGATTTTTTTTCTTTTAGAAAGTTTTTTAGAAAGTACCTCACCCTGCCTTCCCTGCATGACTTTGTAACAGTGAAACTGTCTCGAAAAACTCTAGTGGTATCAGATAAAAATGTCAGGGCTAAAAACAAATAAATACACACACATGAAAACTGTAAATTTGTTACGTAATCAAAAAGATTATTTCTGAATAATAAGCAAAAGCATACGAGGGAGAAACTAAGCAGACACGATGAGGCGGAGATTTTTGATTGAACTTGTGTCGTACCTCTGAGAGTCCAGCAGGTCCTTGGGTCTGATGATGGCCTTGATGAGGGCGTCTGGTCGCACCGACTTCTGAGGCGAGGTCTTGGGGCTGGAGTCCGACTCTCCGCTCTCCTCGTCCCCCATGGCTTTAACGTAGCTGCTGCTCCGCATCCGACGACAAGGAATCTCGTCGTCCTTCCCACCCCCAGGGTAGCCCGCCCACTCATCCTGGGGTACCTGAGACCAGAAAACACACACAGGCTGGTTTGTGTGTTTATGCTGCCTAAAAACAAAGGGACACGATAATGTTTTTCTCGTGCCTGTGTTAGCTTTGATTAACTCGATTTCAGATGCACACATATTTTATACTTTGTGAAAGTCTCTGTTTAACACGTGCCCCGCTCCAGCAGTGTAAACACAGAATGTTTTACATTTTAGAAATGTGGACCTGTTTTAAGGGTACCTCCTTGTTTACTATGACATCACATCCGGGGTGTGACCAGGTTTACTTTAAACATTGTAAAAACACGAGACCCGTGGCCATTTTGTTTTTAGGTCTCTGGAGCCACAGACATGCTCGTAGTGAAAAGGTGCCTTTAGATCTGAAAATAAATATACAACTTATATCTGCAAATAATTGGGCTTCCAATTTGAACAATTGTTTTACGCCTGTCTGTGTGTATTTGTGTTGGTGTGTCTGTTCTCAAAATATCTCATGAACCACTGTTCGTTCAAGGTGTGTTCAAAATGGCTACAACTTGGTCATTTCTTAACACAAGATTATCTCAGTCTAAAAGTCTAGCATGAAGGCTGGTGGGTGATATGCGTTAGGTTAAGATAATTAAACCTGTAAATATAGTAATGGCTAATGACATTACCTGAAACATGGAATACATGTAATATGACTTTAACACCAGTTTTACACACTTTTTGGACACTCAGGTGGAAGTATAAAAACATACAAATGCAGACTTCAGATAATTAAAGGACATTAAAATGTTTTCATTTTAGTATATGTGTGTCCTAAAAAACACATTAACTGAAAAATGTTCTGCGATTAAAGCTTTCTACTCATCATAAACTCATTGGGCCTCATGCAAGAACATGTTCGTATTCTTATCCTAAATTTCTCTTACGAAGGGTTCGTACGAACATGCCACGCCAGATTCAACAAACTCTTCTATCTTCAGGAAAAGTGTGTAAATGAGCTGCGTAAATTACACCTGTTGTATCCAGCTGCTCGTGCACGCGAGAGGAGATTAGCGTAATTACCACCCCAAAAACACCATATAAGGCTATGTTTCCTGTTTCCTACAAGTAAGTGTCCATTCATGAAAATGACAGTGAAAATTAAAAAGAAAAACTTTACGAGTTCAGAGATTGAAGTTCGTCTGTCAGAGATCCAGAAAAGAAAATCTGTCATTTTTAGCAGGTCAGCTGTGGAATAAAAAGAGCTGCTAAAAGTATAAACAACTGTGTTAAATTATTTTCATTTATTCAGAAGACACAGTGCTGCGCTAGTGAAGCTTAGTGAAGAAAACCCGTCTGGATAACAGCAGACTGACTGCTCGTAAAATATACGACAGGTCTGGACCACTCGTAAATTTTGTTCGTATCTGAAAAAAATCTTAGAATACGAAAACCTTGGTGAATGCCACAAATTCTCCTAAATCACTCGTACGCACAACTTAAGAACAAATCTGTGCGTATGAACGGTTCTTGCATGAGGCCCATTGCACCTATGGCTGCTTACCAGAGGTGTCAAGTAATTAAGTACTAACATTTTATTTACTTACTTATACTTTCCTGGAGTAATTCTTTTTCAGACAGTTTTTACCTGTCACAGGTGTGATCCATCTCACCTGTATGACATAAATCATTTCACACTCCAGCAGGGCGTAGCAGATATATGTTGCCTAGTATGAAGATGATCGTGGCAGAGATACTGTAAATATGCAGCTAAAACAAGTAGCCTGGTGCATCCCACATTTTTTAAACATTAACATTGTGACCGTCATTATGGTCTTTAGAATTTATTTATTTTTTTATGAGGAAGGTGGGGTTGTGCACTACAGGCTCCTGTGACATCACCTCAGCTTTCGTGCTTAATGGCTTCTTTTCTTTACATTACTTTTACATTTATATGTTTATATCTATACGTTTACTTGAGCGAAAAGCTCGAGTTGGTAATTTAACTTTTAAGTATTTCTAAACCCTATTTATGAACTTCTACTTGAGTAATGAAGGTGTATTCTTTTGACACATTTGCTTCTCTCCAACCTTCAGCACGTGTAAGAGTTCATGAATAAACATCTTAAAAGGTCATCTTACTTTCACATTTGCTTCTAAAAATTTATGCCCCTTCGCAGGATGTTTGTTAAATATGTACTAAACACTATTTAGTAAAAAAGGTTTCTATTGCAGCTATAAAAACTCTAATGGTCACTTTAATTGAAATCCAACATCTTGCAGAGTTCTAATCCTCTGAGAAACACAAACACACTTTCTTGATAAGCCAGCACTAATTAAAACCTTAACACAGCTTCAACAGATGCTCCATATGTACAACTCAATCTACTGTAGTTTGGCCAGACTACAAAACGCAACAAAGTTTTGACTAAAAATGCTTTTGTGAGCTTAGCTGCACTGTTAATCATCACTCCCGTTGGAAGACTGTCAGAGGAGACTAAAAGCCGCCTTTGCTCCCTCTGTTGTAGCCATCACACCTGGCATCAAAACAAGCCAGACAGGATTCACGCTGCAATTTTCTTCCACTCGTTAAAGCAGGTAATTAAAAATCCAGAYGTAAAGCATCACCATTATCCCGTTTCAGAGAGGGAACATGGAGTCCCACTTGCTGCCCGTCTTCGTTTGGAAGTGAATATTTCAAACTGCACCGGCAATCTAAAGCTGCTCTTAAAACTAAAATGTGCGCAGAGAGCAAACGTCTAGCACGAGGAGGAGGACGAGAAGAGATTAATACACTGGGATATTAGCATTTTTATTGTGGGAATCAATATCAAGCCGGGCACATTTTACTACTAACAAAGAGTGGTAAGAATACAGAAAATATGAAGCAAAATTACTTTCTGAGTCATGATCGTACACCAAAGAAACAATGTGAGATTTTAATAGTACATCCCATTACACGACACACAGTAATGTTATTATAGAATTTTAATAGCTTTCTATAATGAGGATGGTGGTGGAGCTTATTAAACTCTGCCGGACTAACTTGCAACAGTATAAATGGACCGGCACTGTTTGTTTGCAGTGTCCTCGCACACAGAACCACAGTGATGTCTGTCACGTTTTTGTTCTCTTGCTCACACATTACTTTTCCATTAAACACAGCAAGTGAGTTGATTAGAAGAACAGCTGACTGAAGAGCTGAGGTTTTCTCTCAAAATCAGCTCGACGACACACAAACGCAAATAGATGCAAAAGCTTGGCTTCCTCACATAAAAATGTGACATTGTCTTTAATCATTCAATTTTTATTAGATATATGAAATTTCCTCTGATGCTATATTCATCATTTTAACACCCTGGCCCTAAAACAGCTCCAATTCATGCCTTTATATCTTTTTAAGAGAAATTTCAGCCTTGTTCTTTGGTCTCTGAATTGTAAAAATGCTTTCAAACTGTGCAAAACTACAACGAATAAAATAGGGTTTTGGACAAATGTGTTACACTCATAATGACGACATGTTTCCCTCTGACTAACTCGCTGTTCACATGTTCACAGTGAACTGGGCGCCAGCGCAGCGTCGCCGTCAAATGTCAGGAAGAGATAGGCCGCTTCTAAATGTCACTAATGTGTCAGACACATTTATGCAAACTGAGATCTGATTAGCATTTAAAAGCAAATGAAAACAGAGCTGAGCCTTTATAACATCGGGTTACTAAAGATGAAAGTGTTTAACCACCTTTTATACGAGAGAAAACATCAACAGAAAATGACTTTACCCGAAAAATGACGGCTCCAGCAGCATTAACTAAACCAATTTTCTCAAAACCATTTTTGAAAGTTGGATTATATTCTGAAGCTAAGAAAAATGAACAAGATTGGCCAAATCTAGAACCTAGCAAATCTAAAACTTGGGAACTAACTGGACTGCACAGTCTGTTGCATTATATTATCAAAAGTGGTGCTTATTGAGCACACGCAACACGCAGTGACACTTACAGAACAAATGTCAAAGATAAGAATATACCCTAGGACAAAAGGACATTCTGTAAGCATGCGTGGATGAATCAAACTCACTTCTATTCCAAACATGCACTCACATTAAGACCCAAACCCAAACAGTCACTAATAAGAGTCATTCATCTCTTGTCTTAAGACAGGCATGCACCATCTACAGAATAGAGTGGATGGGTTAATTAAGTCTTGGAGGGGTTTGATATTTTTAGACATCTAATTAATGAAGGGAACGCCGGCGGATGGGCCCGAGCTGTGGTAAGATTTGTTTAATTTGGATTCGCTGCTAAACTGGAGATTGCAGGGTGTCTCCCCTGTGAAGATAAGAACAACAAAGAGAAACTGCGGGCACAGGACTTAAGTTTCTGCTGACTCTGTGAAAATGCATAAATCATCTAACGATTTCAGGAAGAGCTGTAAAAAAATTAACAGAAAGTTTTAAAATGTTTTAAAGGGATACTGTGCCATGTAAAATCCACTTTTAAACCATTAAATTGTTGTGTACTTGGAGTCTGTAGGAGAGCAGTAAAAATGAATTTAGTCTCTTCTGGTGCTGTGTAGCTATTTTTGTATTCTGTTTGGGTCATATTTCTCAACTCATTAATTTTCTATTATGTTTTCTGATCTATTACATCACAGTTTTTGCAATGAAACTTCTAAATAAGATCTGGACTTACCAACTACAATTTGGTCCTTTTATCTCCTCCGGCTCTGGGTCAGACTCTGGCTCCAACATGCAAGGCTGGATGGACAAGTCTTCCCTTGTTGACGTCTTTTAATGCATTTGTAAAAAAATGTTTCTGTGCTGCTATATAGTCATAAACCCCTCAAATTAGAATGGACCACTCTGGAAGCTTGAGGTGGGTGGGGTGTGAAGCGCCTTATTGTAGAGACAGCCTCAAAGTGAGTTGATCTGAGACACACTTCAGATCAACTCAGATCTCTTTCTTTTTCTTCTTTTCTATAGTCACTGATGACTGATATTCAGTTTYGTTTTCTACTAAAGTGGCAAAAAAGAGGGGGTTGAAAGAGGGGCTTGTGGAGTTACAATAAAAAGCAATTCAGACCAAAGCACTGCAGTTCCACTCTATATAAACCCCAACTGAATGATCTGAATGTGAAAAAGAAGGATTTAAAAGCAGGATATGTCTTATTTAATGTGTTCATTTATTATCTGTCTTTAATTTAATTCTGTATGCAGCCAAGAAAATGAAAGGACAAATAACAAAACAGGCGTCGTTATTGAAACTTCAACCTTCTGTATGTGTTGAACAGTGTTTGTGACACAATGTGAGCCTTAACCAGTGCATTTTTTATTGATTAACTCAATGGGCCTCCTGCAAGAACCGTTCGTATTCTTCTCCTAAATTTCTCTTACTTTTGTTTGTACAAAGGGTTCGTACTAACATGTCACGTC
>NW_013952404.1:3842246-3848339 GCF_001266775.1 Austrofundulus limnaeus | reverse complement strand
GACGTGACATGTTAGTACGAACCCTTTGTACAAACAAAAGTAAGAGAAATTTAGGAGAAGAGTACGAACGGTTCTTGCATGAGGCCCATTGTCTCCATCTATGAAAAAAAGTCACTGCAAGTCAGTAAAAACAGAGGCAGAGGAGAAATGATGATAACAAACCGGTGGAAAGATGAAACAAGCAAGAAGGAAATGCAGAAGAGCTGAGTGCTGAAATGTTGGATCACCAATAACTGAATCATTTTAGTCACTGCTTTTCCAAGTCCCTCAGACTTCAGCTTTTATTTGTCTTCAATAAGATTGCACTGACGCCCTGGATGTGTTGTCTCTTTTTCCTTAACACTCAAAGCAGATCAAACACTCATGCATCGCTCTTGATTCTCCTTTATATATTAACAGACAAATTTGCCTTTAGAGATCTGAATCYTGTTATATTTACTGACATTTTGCCTCCCCAGCTGTTTACATGAAAMAACACAATCATYATCACATCTTTACTCAAACAAGACTATGTTTTAGTTTATTTATGCTCAGTTATACTCACACGACGTGCAGCCCTAATGGACCAGAAAGTACTCCTTTTATTGTAATGTCAGTATTCTGGTAGACTAACATCCACAAAAAGGTGTACTTTGTGCATGCACACACCATGCATTAAGTCAGGACATCTGGAGGACATCTGCTGACAGCCTTGCACATGCCTTTTGATAACATTTATTAAACCTCACAGGGTTTGTATTCACTAGCAGGGATGTAGGGAAAAACATGCAAATACGTTCAAAAACTATCAAAGCAAGTCATGAAAGGAAGATGTAGTTTCAACAGTTTTGTTCGGTGTCTTTTATGGACTCGTTTTTAACTGACTCAGCTTTTTTTCATAGTTTTTAATTTTCAGTATTCCTTTAATAAATCTATGTTTTTATTGAATGTTGTTACAACCGTGCCATTGTCCATCTTTGTCAACCTCTGGAGTCAGTTTGCTGACAGTGGTGGATCGTCAGCTTATCATAATGAAAGCTGGCACAGGTGCTTACCCCTGCATCTTCCTTTAGCTGACATCAGCCCTCATCTCCTCCTGCAACCTGAAGACCTCAGCACTGCAGCCAAACATTTCCCTACATTAAACCCCCATGTAGCAAAAATATTTCAATTCTACCATTATTCACCCTTTGTTTTTTTATAGAAATGTTTGCAAATAGGAGACACTATAAATAGGGCAGAACTTTTGACATTACTGCACCTGAAACTTTCAGAGTTCAAATGAAGATCAAGACGTTTTGGATAATTTTGGATAATTAAGAGATGCTAATGCATTGCATAAATCTTTGAAAGCTGCATTTATTCCATTTAAACCCCGTCAGGATTAGGATGTTCTTTATTATTGATTTGGCTTAAGACAAGAGTAGCACACAGAAAAATGGTTTTGTACAAGAGTGTAATTAACTATTTATTTTTAAATAAATATACTGCGTCACAGTCTGTGTTTTTCTATGATCTCAGTTGTATCTTGATTGTATTTGGTTTGGATTTATTTGGATTATTGTGAGTCTGGATATTTAGAGTATTTAGTTAGGTTCTTGATTTTTGTTTGTTTGTACCTTTACTGCAGAAAGATGTCCTTATTTCTAGCTCCACCTGTATGTATCTGGAGGACCAAAACTGACATAATTGGAAATACATGTAGAAATAATTAAACGGCTTGATAAAAGAAATAAATGGCGTAATAAATTAGTAATTAAGTAATAATGTGGCAATTATTGCATAAAAACATCAATAAATTAGAGCGTAACTAATTTATTTGACTATACAGTGCAACATACATTAATATTATATAATTTTCAACCTTATTAATTTAACATTATCACAAGTACTTCATTTTACTTTTTATTTCATTCATATATATGTATATATATTTATTTATTTTTAATTTTACTTTTTGATTTCATTCTTTTGTCTAAAATTTCCCTAATTTGTACTTATTTATTACATTTTTATTTTTCCATCACATTTTATAGTTATTTATTTATTTATGTCAGTTTTGGTCCTCTATATGTGTAGGCCAGAGTTTTCTTCCACAATGCGATAATATTAACATGCAAAAAGTGCATTTTATTTCTGGCTAGCATCTTATTTGACAAACAAAAATTAAAAGCTGTTTTTCAATTCATTAGACCAGTAAGAGCAGACTTAACTTTTCAAAAGACTGTCTTAAATAGACAAGAGCTAAAATAAAGTGTTTCTCTCCACCAGAGCACTTCATTAAAAATTGAAAATGGCAAATTGTTTAGTTTTCAAACATTAAACTATTTGTACAATTTAAAAAGTTTGTAAACTTGCATATATTTTAGATATAATCTCACCAAGTAGCAGTTCATGGCCTTTTTTGTAAGCAAGAACTTTTTTTTTTTACAAACTTTTAGGGAACCCCCTCATAGTAAGTGCATCACAGTGCCAATTTTGTTTCTGATCTTTAGCACTTTTCTTTTGTACTTCATTCAGCAGGCAGTGTGTCTCTAGAGCTTCACCTTTGGCAAGCCAACTTAGCAATTAATTGGCTTGTTAAATTATGCTGCAATGTCCTATCTCAGCAAAACTATCAAAGACTAATCCTCCTTTTGTACTGCACTACTCCATGCAAGCAGGAAAAAAGAGACTTGCAGGACTAAGGGTTGTCTTTAAACAGTTATATTATTGTTTTGAAGTTTTGCTCTCAGTCCATGGAAGCAGGAAGATTACGGCTTTTAAAATAAAAACCCTTACACATGAACATCAAACATATCCTGGGTGGAAATCTTCTATTTCACAATTCGACTGATTTTGGGGGCACAACTCGATTCAAAATGGATTTTTTATTCAAAACTGATAATATGAGCACATTTGTTGTTTTCCCAAAGTGCTTCATCTTTATTTAACAAACCTTACAGCGAAGCTCATGTCAAAATCAGATTTGTTCGCTGAAAACAAAATGAGCCCAAATCTTTGTCTACGACAGGGCTATTCAACTGGCAGCCCATGGGCCACATCTGCCCCTCGAGTGACCAAAGTTTGGTCCCCCAATTGGTTCATTCATCTCTTATGCCCAAACCCCCGGTTGTCTACTTTAATTGCTCTAAGTTCTTTTACTTAAACAAAGACATGTTTGTTGTTTACAGAAACATCAGTCTTGGCTACAAGCTGGTAAAAACCATATCTATGCACACTCAAGACAGTTGAAACTAAAAGCAATTGAAGATAAAATGATAAAAGTGAAAATAAAATTGGTTTAAAAATTTGGCAAGTCAGATATGTCAAAATAATATTTGTGTTGAATGGGAGGAAGAACGTGTTCTTTTTGTTCTTGGTAATGTTTAATTATCACTACTTTTATAGGGTTCTGTATGTTGTATTCATGATCAAATGCAGCAAAATAAACTAATTCAAAGGTAACAGATCTTTGTAATACTTAGTTTATTTACACAATAACTTTAATTGCTGGATGTTCGGCCCCTAAGCTGTTGATCAGCAGTAACTGTGGCCCCCGGAGCAATTTAGTTGAATAGCCCTGATCTACAATGAAGATGGGGACGATTGAATCTCCATTTTTGTAGTTTCCTCTTTGTTTTGGTGTTTTCTGCGCATGCATACGTTCCAGAACCGGCTGCGTGGTGACATCAGGATGTCTCACGTAGTTACAGAATGGAGGCTGACAGCCAATAGATTTACTTTATTTTTATTTTTTGAAAAAAAATTTGTAACGTTTTATTTCTATTCTTAATCGTTGTAAATGAGGATCACGATTCAGATGTGAATCTTTTTTTTTGGTGCACCCCTAATTGTTATAGTAAAAATAGTTTATCAAAAAAAAAGTTTTCCTGGACCTATAGGCATAAACTAGAAGTAATTTGTGATATGACATGGAAAAWTTTTCAGTATTGGTTATTTCAGGAAGAGAAATCAATACAGACAGATGTTCCATTCCATTCCCCAACACACACACATCCTTGTATTTGTTTGCATCAAACTGAAGACACTGTATGGACTTCCATTCATTTTCCCTAAAATTAACCATTACTGGTCTATAGTTTAACCCTAACCTGAACCAAAACCTAATTCACATCATACCTCTAAACCTAACTAGTAAAGCACAGCAGAGCTGCAAATAAAGCGAGGACTAGGAAAAGGTCCTCACTTTCCAAAAATGTCCTCACTTTGTTGATTAAAAACCTAACACGGTCCTCACTCTGTAGTCAAAACAAGTACACACACACACACACACACACACACACACACACACAGAGTGGTTCGCACAGCTATCTATTTGGGGACATTCCATTGACTTCCATTACATTTCTACAGCCTAACCCTGACCACAAACCCTAAGACTAACCTCACAGGTACCTCCTGACCCTAAAACTAACATAAACTCAATGCACACATTGGTCCTAAACCCAACCCCCAACCCACCAATGGTATTTAAACCAAATGGGGACTCGACTTTGGTCCCCAAATGCACCAGTTGTCCCCAAATGTAGGCGTTTTGTCTTAAAATCGCCCCCAAATATCACCAGAAACAAACACAATATTTAGACACTTCCGGAGAGCAAGTCTCTGTTTGCAATCTCACACTTTCACTGCACTTTAAAAGTTTTTCATTTTATCAGTCATCAGACAAGGACGCAAACAAGGTGACTAGCACACCATCAAACCATCTGGTGTACAATAAAAAGAAACAACACTTCCTCGCACACTCCCTCACTCACACACGGACACACAGTTCTCTGAACTCTCTTTAGGTTGATACAATTCAAACACATGTGGGTAATCCCAATCCAACAGCAGCAGGAAGTGAATACAGTTCAATGTGACCCCTTAGTTTGTGTCAACTATTGCTCCATGAATATTGGTCCTATCTCTCTGCCTGACTGCTGCTGGTGGGGAGCAATAAAAGTGTCTGGAAGCGGCAAAAGCAGACATCTCATTTGCTTCATTTCTGGTCTTTTTTTTGCTTTTTGCTTCCTCCATCACAGCAGCACAAACATCAGCAGTACGCATCTCTCCCTCCACTCTCCTTTAATACATCTACTCCGAAAGGTCCCAGAGAGGGCATTGATTCTCGTCCGGGGAGGAAAAACTTGTCCCACCCTTTGAGAATTGGATTGATAACACTGAGCTAAATATAGGCCTGCGGCAAGGAGCAGGAGCTGAGGTTATTTTTAGAAATGTTTATAGTGCTGCAACCTGGAAACATCTTCAGTTGAATGTGACCAAATGGAATAAGGGAAGGTAGGACTGGAAGTACCAAAACAGCAACTCTCTCCTGAAAATTTGGCTTCACTCACTGTGATTACTAAGTTTAAAAATATGCCTGTCAAAGTTAATCAACTTTCCTTTGATGTAAACGTAGTCGTTTTGGATCCATTGACTAATTTGAGTAATATATTGTCTCTGTTAATGAAATTGCATAGAGTGTAATACTGTCTGTTATCAGTACTGAGCCTCTTTGTCTTACTTTCCAACTACAGTGAAGAACCCACTTTACATAGGGTGAAGGATATATCAGGTTTTACACCATAGTATAATTGCATGTTTATTTTTAATTTTTTTTGGCCCAAGTTTAAAATTTAGTGTTTAGAAGTTCCTTTCTTTGTTCATACACTCATCAGCACGCACATATAATCTAAAAAATGCTTCTAATAAAAATGCTGACTCATTCTCCATTGATTTCCTGCAGGGCTATAAGGCCTCCCACTGAGCCGATATAAAGTGTGAAAACTAAACTTTTTTCCTGAAGTCAAACGTACAWGTAAAAAACCAATGTGAACAAAAAAGGTGAAAATCTTCATTGATCTCTGATATTTTACTCTCATTCTGCCAACTCTTCCCTTCTGGCAAAGATCTTTCACGGAGTTAATTGATTTGTCTTGCTGTGCTCGTTATTTCTACCGGCAGCCACATGCTGAGCCATAGGACTGGTTCAGATTGTAACATCCAGAGCAGCGACAGAACAGTCTTAAAATCACAGTCCAGCTGAAATTAGCTGCGATTCTTTTTTGTCTACTGACGGATCAAAAAACAAGTTTGTATTTTCTGTCAGAAGACAGGACAATATATAAA
>NW_013952404.1:3826581-3840685 GCF_001266775.1 Austrofundulus limnaeus | reverse complement strand
CCATAATCAAAGTGAAATCAGGTATTCCACAATATTTTGTAAAAGATAACAAGGAAATCCATAATCAAAGTGAAATCAGGTATTCCACAATATTTTGTAAAAGATAACAAGGAAATCCATAATCAAAGTGAAATCAGGTATTCCACAATATTTTGTAAAAGATAACAAGGAAATCCATAATCAAAGTGAAATAACAAATGAATTTAATCATTATTATGTAAATTTTGGTCCAAATCTTGCAGCAAAAATACCAAAAGTTGATTATGATGTGAGTCATACAATCCGGGGTTGTGTCAACAGCATCTTTCTTGGAGAAACTGATGAAGAAGAAATATTGAGTATTGTAAAAGAATTCGCAGATAAAAGGTCAAAAGATTGGACTAACATGGATATGATGGTAGTGAAGGAGACATTTGCATATACATGCAATTTATCATTTTCAACAGGAATTTTTCCAGATGACATGAAAATAGTTAAGGTAATTCCTATCTATAAGAATGGTGGAAAATATGTGTTTAACAGTTACAGACCGATATCCTTGTCACCACAGTTTTCAAAAATTTTAGAGAAATTATTTGTGACAAGATTGGACCAGTTCATCAACAAACAAAATATTTTAAGTAATAGTCAATATGGGTCCAGAGCAAATAATTCTACAGCAATGGCTCTCATGGAATTAATTGAGCAAATAACAACCGCTGTTGACCAAAAGCAGTATTGAGCAAGCATTTTTGTTGATTTAAAAAAAAACATTCTTCTCCAAAAGCTGAATCAATTTGGTATTAGAGGACCGGCATTTGGAYATCTAGCTATTTGAAAGATAGGAAACAGTTTGTACAGATAAATGGAGTAAGATCTGAACTTTGTAACATAACATGTGGAGTTCCTCAGGGTTCTGTACTTGGAGCAAAGTTGTTTATACTATGTGAATGATTTAGTACATGTATCAGAGTTTTTCATGTGTGTACTATTTGCAGATGATCCTACATTTTTTGTTTGGGTAAAGATACAGAACAGATCTTGGAAAGGATGCAAACGGATTTTGTTAAAATACAAACTTAGTTTAGACTTAATAAGCTGTCATTAAATTTAGAGAAAATGAAGTATATGGTATTTAGTAATAGAAAGAAAACTATTGATGTTCCACTTATGGTCAATGGGATTGAGATCTGTAAAGTCAGTGAGGTGAAGTTTTGGGTGTAGTGATAGATGAAGGGTTGACATGGAGACCTCACATAAATTATTTAAGAAAAAAAATGGCTAAATCTATTGCTGTTCTGAATAAATTAAGGGAGTTATTTAATGATAAAGCACTGTATATGTTGAATAATGCAATAATAAATCCACATCTGGTTTATTGTATTGAAGTCTGGGGGAAAGCGTGTAGGACAATTAAAAATTTTGTTTTTTTATTACAGAAAAGTGCTGTGAGAATTATTACTGGAAAACATTGCCGTCACCCATCAAATTCATTATTTTGTAAATTGAAAATATTGAAGTTCTTTGATTTGRTTGATTATAACATTCTACTGGTTATGTATAAAGCCCACAAAAACACATTACCTTTAAACAGTCAAGTAAAATTTTTTAAGAGAAAGAGTTGTTATAACCTTAAAGGGACCGAGATATTTGTAAAACCCAAATTCAGAACCAGTTTGAAGGAACGGTGTACTTTAATTCAAGGAATAAATCTATGGAATAATTTGGGGAGTGATGTAACAAAAATGCAGGATCACTGTGTACATTTAAGAAAATGATAAAACTTGTATTGTTAAAGAAATACAAAACGTTCTCGTCTTTTGTTTTGTTAATTACATAGATTTCTTTTTAAATATGAACTTATTCTTGGGAAAAAAGGGGCAAATATAAGATTTTTTTCTCCTCTCTCTGCTGCCTTTCATTTAATTTTATTTGTGATTTTGATACGCATAGATATATAATTTTCTCTCATTTTTCTTTTTATATTTTTCTCTTTATTGCATATTGTATATAAAATTATTTTGTTTTAATGAAATGAACAAATAATTGAAACTTTTTTTGTGTAAGTTGCGAAACTGAGTTGTGAAACTCATGTCAGTGAAATCTTTACAAGTGGCAAGCTACAGAAGCTAATGAATGTTTACTAAGTTTATCTATAGTATCATAAAACATTCTCTTTTTTTATTTTAAACTTGCATTATGAGTATGTCTTAAAATATGACCTGCTCCCCATCAGTAGGATTTCTCATTACTTTGTTCTCTAACAAAAGGTGAATATTTTGTTAGAAAAGCTCACCCAAGTCTAATTTAAAACTATTTTTCCTCCTGTTTTGCAAAACAGGAAACAAACAGATGACACAAAACAAAGCTAAGCTCACTTGCCTTTTAAAGATGTGCCTCATAAAAGCGACCACTCAGACCGTAACCTCATAAACTGAAGGAGAGTTTTTACGAGTCACAGCGGGAGGGGAGGACGGAGCAGGAGAGCAGTTTTAGACAAAACTGCAGCACTTTTAATATGGACAACCCACTGAATCCTACAGATATGTTCATAAACCTAATTATGATACTCTGACATGTTAATTATTATTTAATAGATCAGTTGGGCCCTAATGGCCACCTCAACCGTGATTATTCTGGCACTTAAATGAGCAATTGTCAGAGTCAGTGAGTAGAAAATCAGTGGAAGATAAGTTCCTTACAGCTGACTCCTTCCTTCTGACTAAATTATATTTGATTGGTTCACAGATGATATTACTGCTGAGATATTCTTCAAAACTGAGGCCATACAACAGCTTCTTACATCAAAAGACTGCAATTACCAATGAAATTATTATTAGAGTACAATTCAACTTGTTTTAGAAAATTTGGGAAGTTTAAACTTTTATCTGACATATAAAAAAGATGGCATTGTGTTCAAATGATTGTTCTATTTGGGACAAACATCAAACAAAAAAAAATGAAAGTCTTATATTTTAGTCAAAATTAGTTGGCCTTTATGCTACCTCATCTTGAAGCATCTACATTCACACCGCAGGTCTTTATGCTCAACTTCAAAGTTTTGCAGAGAGCCAATTATTTTGTGTAGTTGTTCACATGATAATTGGAATATGATCAGATACCATTATAAACTGTGGATGGTTTTGAATGACCCACATTTGCTGAAAATGACGTGACAATGTGTTTACAAAAGTAAATATGGATGCTACACGTTAGCATTATTGATAGTAGAGTTGTTGTGCTATCAAAGTCAACTATTATTATCTGCCATACTTGCTTTGTACAGTGTTTACATTTGTAGGCAAAAAAATTGCATGTCTGTAAGGTACGGAAATACAAAAACACATAAAAAATACTAAATGTGACCCATCACAAACAGAGATTTCACGAACAGAGGATTAAAAGTGGCAAAATAAAGAGCAATAGGGTTTTGGTTAAAGCATTTGCAACAATTGCATTTTGTCAAAATAGGATGAATAAATAACCTATCTACAGGTCATTTAAGATTATATTTCAAACAACTCATTTAAAGAATTTTTTGAATCACTTTTTGAGCAGCATCTAAAAAAACATGATTTTAAGCAACATTTTTGTCATTTTCCCAGTGAGCTAGCAACACTTTTTTTTCTTTCCAGCTGGTAAATCATGGTATTTATGTAAATATTGTTTGAGGTTTCGCCTTTATAATGACATCAAAAAATCCTCATTAGAATACCGATAATCTAAAAATAGGACTCGGATCAAATATTATTTGATTAGGAAAAGAAATCAAGGCATTTCTCTGGAACCCTTCACAATATCAGGATGATCTGGTATCGAAATGTAGCTTAAAAAGACAGGAATCTGAAAATGTACTTGGGTAATTTTGACCAAATTTTTATTTTTTCTTAATTTAATGTGAATGGGTTACATTTAAAGAATTACTGAGCTTTTATTTTGAAGATGAAGAGGTTTAAACTGCACAATGTTGGTCAATAATATTTGGATCRATCCACAAACCTCTACTGTAGTGACGTAAAAGTTGAATGAAATGCGACCCATTTGTTTTATTTTAGTACCACGTATGAAAAAGATCTGGCTTGGGTTTGAAAAAAAAAATCAAAAAACAAATCTATGACAGTTGGACTGCTGTGAAAAAACTGGATATGGGTCGCATATGAGCAAGAAAAAACAAACTGAATAGGGCCACTTTTGCCTGCAGTGGGAATAGCTAAATTTCTACAGAACAACAAATTCCCACTGACTTCTGTTCAAGGTGTCAGCAAGCAATTTTAACACATTAGGTGGGTCCACCAAGTAGTGTAGCACTGAGAGGCTGCAGACATTTCAGCCGGGTATTTTTTTTAGACCAGACCTTTACCTTGTGTCAGCAGGTGCCACTTGCTGCACCTGAATGACTGGCGCAGGCTGAGGTCATCGTAACCGGAACATTTCAGCGCTGTATTTTCTTGTTTCGAAAATGGCGAAGAGGCAGCAAACATTACAGTAAAAAGCTTCACGGTGGTAGGAAAGTTACAAACATCCTCTCAGTTATTTTGTCAGTGGCTCTGAGAGCATCTTAACATCATAAACCCAGAAGGTTTTCTCAATTGGGAGTGAAACGCGATGGAGTTTAAGAGGTTCATTTTCATCCTTTGAATTGGGTAAAATGCAGTTATTTTTTTTAATGCGGACATCTCAACCCCTGCAGTGGAGCCGCGCTCTTGTGCCGCTGTCGTTCTCCATCTGTTGAGATGAAAACAAATTCTTGTGTTTACCCGTCTTCGATGAGGACGCGAACTTGGCAGCCTGATGTAAAATTAATTCAGAGCACTCTGAGCGTGCGGGAGGATGAGACATGATCTCTCAAAAGGGATGAGTTCTCCAAAGGTTCAGCTTACAAAGCTTAAAACATCTATCAGAAATCTTACAAATAAACGGTTTTCAAATGGCTAAACCATTGGAACTGGCTGAAGGATGACGGCGCATTATTGATTTATATGACGCTACATTCCTGTCTGATGTTAAGTCACTGTCTTCCTCCAAGGCATTTCTTTGACGGCTGGCTGTCCTCTGAGATACTCAGGGAGCTGCACTGAATAAATTAGCTACCTACAGGGTTGTGGCACTTCCCAGSGTTATATATGACAGATGACAGACTCATCCACCTTCATCCTCTTTCTCCTTTTATCCCCCTCCTCTCTTCCACAGCTGCTGCAGATGTTATTATTAGGAGGAAAAAACAGCACGTCTCGTAAAAGATTTTAAATGTTTAATATTTGCACAAGAGTGTAAGCAACTTTCTCACAGAGTGTGGATGGCCCTGATGAGTGCTGAGCAAACAGAGAGGCATGTCTGAGTGGCACGGGCGTGTTGTTTTTGTCCTGATACCAGCACCTGTCATCATGTTGGTGTCTTCCTGGTAATGGTGCCAAATGCTATGATGGAYTCCGAGGACAGATGGTGTGTTTTGAGATCTAATGGCAGTTCGGTGTCAGCACAAGATGCAGCAGAATCGCTCTCTTCTCTGTATTTAACGGGTGATGAACAAGCTGATTGTGCAGATGAAAATGAATGTTTCATATAATTTTTTTTCACTGTAATAAAAAAAAATCAAATTAATATTCAACTTTTCAGCGCACGCATTCTGCAGTCATCTCATGCCGAGGATTAACACCTGAACCGACACCAGCTCCAAAGTGTTTTGAAAGTCCCCGGGGCTAAACTGCGAGAAGCGCACCTTTTACCTGGCACGAGGTGCGCAGGAGGAAACAGAGCCAGAGGAAGAGCCTCATTCATTACGAGCCTCTGTTTTGTTCTGCTGCTCGGCTCACAAGCAGAATGCACGTAAAGGTCGCTTTGCTCCTCTTAACACATTAGCATTTAAATAGCATTATATCTTCACTGAGTATCACTGACAGCTCCCACTCTTCCCTTGGCTGAGGCTCTAACAGGAGCTGAAAACAAAGTTAAAAAGATAATAAAGCGCTGCACCAGAGTGAGAGATCAAAGCCACGCGACCTTCAGACTTGGCAGTGTTAGCATCGCGCCAAACCACGAAGCCGCAGCGCTGTTTAGGAGAGAATTAAGTTGAAGGTAAATCCGAGTCCCCAGCTTTGAGGCAACACCTGAGAAACAGTCTTTTAGGTTTTGCATCAGCAAAAGACTCAATATGAGGCTTTCTGGCATCAAAGTGTCCAAAGTACTTCAGTTCTTTAACGTKGCTGATTTCTGACAACAAATATACATCAGTGTTTTTCAGTATTAGAGATTCCTTAGCAGTAGGGCTGCCACGATTAATCGATTAATCGATTAATCGACGACTAATCGATTATTAAAATAATTGATGACTAATTTAATAATCGATTAATCGTTTTCTTTTTTTTGTTCTTTACTTTGTTTTTCTCTCCAAACTGCTTTGACACCTTCCACTGCCACATCTGCCTTTCTGTCCTTGACACACATGCACAGTAGTGGTAACTGGGGTAGGCCGTGGACRTCACAATTATACAGACAGGCTCTGGTATCATGGCTACCCAGCAACGGAGCTCAAAAGTGTGGGATCATTTTAAGAAAATGAAAGAGAAACCTGTGCAATATCTGCAGAGCAGAACTTGTCTTCCACAGCAATTATTTTTAGTTAGCATATAGCTAAAACCTAACGATGGTTATAAAAAAGCAGCTGCATTCTGACGTGATAAGCTCTATGTTTTATATTCAATTAACGTATGATCCGATTAGTCGACTGAAAAAATAA
Organism: Austrofundulus limnaeus; assembly: GCF_001266775.1. NCBI lineage: Eukaryota > Metazoa > Chordata > Actinopteri > Cyprinodontiformes > Rivulidae > Austrofundulus > Austrofundulus limnaeus. Next base: position 3,833,970 of record NW_013952404.1, on the reverse strand, counting down.
TCGGTGGTTAATCAATTATAAAAATAATCGTTTGTGGCAGCCCTACTTAGCAGTAGCTTTAAAACACATATCAAACCTACAGTATAGATAGGTCAGGGGTTCTCAAACTTTGCCATGCCCCCCACCCGCAAACAGCATTAGCTTCTGGTCAGGGACCTCCATAGCAAACCCACAGACAGCCGTGCTTCCATCCAATTTGAATTCGAATTTTGAGCAAATTTTTAAAATTTCGCAAAAAAGGAAAAAACAAAGAAATGCGAATCACACAAGTTTCCATCAACTGGCTTGAAGCGAATCAATTACGTCAGACTCATGGCTGTAGTAAACAGGAAGTAAAAGTCGCATCTCAGGAAAATGGAGCGAAGTTATCAGGAAGGTGTTGCTACTATCGGGAACGTTGTAATTATTCTGTCATATCAACTAGTTCTGGTGATGTTACATGCTGTCTGGAGACGTAGAGAGAGAAATGCAATTCTCTTCACATTATGAGAATTACTGAGAAGACGCCRACAGCGGGAGGAGGGTCCAGCTGCAGTCGCCCTGGTACTGGTACCAGTTTTGGACAGACAGCGAGAACAGCTGATCAACATGTGAGGTAAATGTTCACTACRTCAGAACTGATTCAGCAAATGTGTTTCCATCGCTCCTTTTGCGCATTAACTCTTTTTCGAAAAAACCAAAAAGCACCTCAAGCGAGCGTATCAAATTTTATGCGAATTAGAGGAACTTTTTTCGAATCATGCCATTTCCATTCACCTTTTCTGACGCAATACTTCAAAATGTGCATTTAAAAAGTTAACGGAAACACAGCTAATGTTACAAGAATATAACTTTTAGAATGTTTTCTCTCACTTTTATTCATTATTCAATAATCAATTATCATTACATTTGTTTAACATAAGAATTTTATTATCTAATATTTTTTGTATATTCCTATAAAATGTAACTTTTCAACAAACTGTTGACAATAAGAACAGAAATCCAACCTAAGATCTCATAACATTTTGATAAATTATAATAAACTGTATTAAAACATTACTGAAAAACAGATTTAATTTTTTAATGAATAAATATTTATTAGATTTATTTTATTTTATTTTGCACTTTTTTCTTATCCCTCCTCCAGCTGTCTGAGGCCCCTCTAGTGCCCCCTCGCAGCCCCCATTGTGAAAAACACTGGATTAGACCAGCACAATGGGATACTTAGTGCTTATGTTCAGCTATTCCACTCCTTTTAAAAAAATTTTCCCAAAGAACCCTAACAGTTCTGCAGCCGTGTTTCCTGCTGCACCAAGCTGAACGTGGTAAAAATGGCAGCAGGAGAGACAGAGAGCTCCCGGTCCCATCCTTTCTCAGCAATCAAAACCTACATCCCACCATCTTTCCTGCAGCAGATTGGAAGCTTGCCTGAGTGCATGGAGGGGTGGATTAAAGCAAAGAGAAGCTACTGAGATTCTGCAAACAACAGCGATGCTCAAGGGAAGACGGTTTGTGTGTGGCCGTACAGATAACAGAGACACTTACTGTAAATTATTTAGATAAGAAAGTGAACAGGAGCTCTAACAGCAGGTGTGCATATTCCTGTCCATCAACCTCCCCACTAATCTCTTCAAAAAGGATTGGACTATTGGCGGACTTTCGCAATAATCCTAAAATGAGAGTTTTTTTTATTCCTAACACTCAATTTTCACCTAAAGTAAGGCCAGCTGAATGCTGCCGTACTGAAGCATTTGTCTGCTGAGAGATTATAGTAGCCAGATAAAGAGAAGCTGCTGAATGCCTGAATACTTATCGTGAGTCAGCTAATGATGAAGCGTGTTATCTGTGCTGCGCTCAGCGCTCCTCCTCGGCTTCCGTTTTTCTCTGCCAGTCAAAGTGGGGATGGAACAATGGGTGACAGAAAGAAATTTAACAAAGTGTCAGGATCAGGAGCCTTTGTTCTTCCTCGAATGACAAGATGTGGTGCTTTTGTGCTTCTGGAGTCTTTGTTGTTTAATTTCGTATATTTCTGGAGATTCAAAATAAAGCACATCTCATATTCATTGTGGTAATTTCATCCCATACAACACCCCCAATGTTCCTTATTTAACCAGCAATCTCCTCAAGCCAAAGTCTTTTCTTTTACTCACAGCCAACACGGAAATACAAAAAAATAAAAAATAAAAATAAATAAAACCTCCAAGCAAACTCTTACAAAGTGTGGTTGATATGAAGGCTTGCATTAACGTGGCACAACTGTAAATCCAGCGACACAATCCAGCTATGAATAAATCATGCTGAATGTGAAATTCTGCCGCAGGAAAAGCCCCATGCGTGTGTGTGAGTGAGAAAGAGAGAAAGTCCCATCTTATGCAACAACCAGGACTGCATTCCCAGGCATCTTGTTAGAGGATGTCTCAGAACTGCTGTTGCTGTAGCAACGCACTCTGAAGTTCACATCTTCTGCTGGCTTTGCAGCAACGGAGAACTTCGGGAGGTGGAGGGGGGGACAAGAGATAATCTGGCAGCGTCACGCTGCAAGGATGACACAGACGTACACACCCAAAGTCAAAGGTAGTCTGCTTAAAATGCATATCAAATGCTTTTAAAGCCGAAGTCAGCAGCAGGTTAATCACTACATCTGTTTTCTTGCTTCCTGGAAAACAAGAAGGTCTGCACTYATTCTGAGAGATGCCCTATCACCAAACTGATTTGAAAAACCCCAGAGGATCCTTGCAGGCAACTTCAGTTCTCAGCCTGAAGAAGACAATTGAAATCCTTTTCCCCGCTAATGTGATTTTCCTCTCTGCAGACCGTAGCGAACTCATAAGAGGAGGGTGGGGGCTGGACGTAATGATTTTTTTTTAGAAGATGGCAGTGATACTGATAATCCCCGCTCTTCTTCATCTTTTCTTTTTATTCAGCCAAAGCTGACACACAAGATGAAAAAAAAGTCTCCTGTGATGTGTTAGCTGTGATGTTAATTGGAACACAATCAGATGAAAAACACACAGGCAACATGTAAAAGGGTCCCGCTGATAGAGGAAGTAAGCAGCGGAGTTCAATGCACCAAAAGAAACAACTGCACCCACGTCTTGATTTATATGGAGGAAGGTTGTCGCTCTGGGGAGTGAAAGCAAACCCATCCACATCTGACAGTAAATGTAATTMGTTTAGGTACTCGTCTCAGTGTTTTACTGAGCTAATCGTGTAGCGGCGAAGTGGACAGAGAGTTTTTGACAATGCCCTGGACTCTAAGCACATCATACAAAAATCATATTTACAAGTAGGGGAGCAGCGAAACAGGAGGAAAAAAAAACCCGCTCCATGTTGTTGTGATGTTTGTTTACAGATGTGCTGTCTCTAGTTTCACTAATGTGAAGGTGCATTGTGTGTTTTTATCGCTAGTATTATAGCGTTCGGCTCTGCTGAAAAGGTTTAACGTTAATTACCTAAAGCTTCCCATGTTAAGCATGTTTTAAAATTCATAAACGCAATCTCCTATGGCAAATATTTTGTTTTGCATCCAAGCTGAAAAAAAAAATTGCAACACTGTTTCCTGTTACAATACTGATGATACAAAGTTGAGTTCACCTGAAAAGAAAATGAAAGAGAACCATGTGCACGTGTGCTGTGCTCAAGAAAATCCTGCATCTGTTCAAATAAACCACAAATTCAGTTTAGGAGAGTGTCGGTAAATGCAGACTGAATATTCAAAAATACTTTATAAATGAAAAGTATTGGTAGGGCAGTAGTGGAAAAATATTAATCATGATTAATTTTGGCATTTAGCTGATAAAATTTAACATAATTATTAACAGATGACAATTGCATACGCATGTTTTTGACTCTAAATCAGTTACTCTGTGTTCTACATTTATCCCCTTAAAGTGCCTGTGACATGCACATCTTTAAATACAATATATATATATATATATATATATATATCCAAAGAAAATATCTTTATATTTAAGAAACTTGACTAATACTCTTGATTTTACCTATTTTGTCACATAAAAGGCATATTTTCTTTTGATATTGGCTCGGCCAAAATAAAACAGGAAATGACATCAAAGGGGACCTCTTTATTCTTTCTTTCTAGTCTTTATTTATTGAAACTATAACATTTAAACTCTAACTCTTCATCTATCTCTTGATAATGATTTAAAGTAATCTAAAAAAACCATCAGATTCTTCTTTACAGTCTGTGTTGTCGGCAATTGTAACGATGCTCTGTTACTTCACTCGCGAATTTCTCAACAACTGTTCATCTTGGTGGCAGGGATTTTTTTTGTTATATGTGGTTATTGTTATCTTTCCAAAATTGCATTCACTCCTGAAATTCTTTAAAAGCTTTTTAATTGTTTAATTTTTTTGTACTCGTATCAAGCTAAAGGTAAGAACCCGGGGAAGTCGTCTGACACCCTGGTGTAAATTAAAAAACCCCGGTAGCGTCTGGAAACGTCCAGAAATATTTTAAAGGCAAAAACRGCACAGYTTTTGCCCACTGGTGGAGCAAAGGCTGCAGTCAAACTTACTTCTTCATTTTCACAGGTTCAAATAATAAGCTGTGAATTGAAACCCTGAGTGGCAACATACCTTTAGTGACAGACTATGCCGCACGCTCACACAAAAATCACGTGGCACTTGGACAAACTTGTGCTGTGTAAAATTGATAGTCAGACGATCTTCTGACGATTGATTGCACACGACATGATTTTGCCCAACTCTACACATCATCTGTTTGAGTACAAATGTTTTTATAACTTAAAACATTTCTGTTTGCTTGTCAATGATTTTGGATTTTTTTCATTGAACTGTAAAGTTCAGGTTCAGGAATTATGGCAGGAATCTCACTCTGCATTCTCAAAATGTTTTGACAAACAAAGATGAAAAGTCTGTGTAATTGAACATCAACATACAAGCCGTGCCGAGTCATTGGAAACAGGTCTACCAGTCCGTCCATTTTTTTCCACTTATCCAGAATCAGGTCGCGGGGGCAGCAGCATTAAGCAGAGAGACCCAGACCTCCCTCTCCCCAGCCACTTGGACCAGCTCATCCAGGGGAATCCCAAGGTGTTCTCAGGCCAGCTGAGAAATATAGTCCCTCCAGCGTGTCCTGGGTCTTCCTCTGGGCCTCCTCCCAGTGGGACATGCCCAGAACACCTCACCAGGGAGGCGTCCAGGAGGCATCCTAACCAGATGAACCACCTCAACTGGCTCCTCTCGACGTGGAGGAGCAGCGGCTCTAATTTGAGTCCCTCCCGAATGATCGAGCTTCTCACCCTATCTCTAAGGGAGAGCCCAGACACCCTGCGGAGGAAACTCATTTCGGCTGCTTGTATCTGCAATCTCGTTCTTTCGGTCACTACCCAAAGTTCATGACCATAGATGAGGGTAGGAACGTAGACCAACCGGTAAACTGAGAACTTTGCCTTCTGGCTCAGCTCTCGCTTCACCACGGCAGACCAGTACAGCGCCCGCATCACTGCAGACGCAGCACCAATCCGCCTGTCGAACTCCCGCTCCATTCTTCCCTCATTCGTGAACAAGACCACAGGTCTACCCATTTAGAGCAAATGATATCCTTTAAATTGGCCACCTCAGGGAGTAGAGTCAGTTGGACAGGCAGCATGTCGATGCATATTGTCGTATCTTGTTCAACCCAAGCACTCGATTGAACATTTCCTCAATCACACCCTTGTGTCCACTAGGTTCCTCTAAAACTGAAGCTGTAGAAGCATCATTTTCAGATATTTTCCAGTACTTGAGAACAAGATGAAAACAAGCTCAAGCATACAGTCAGACATAAAGAGCTTCAGCAGCAACACTGACAGATGAATCAAGTCCCAGAGACAACAGTCAGACTGGTGACACAAACACAGACTAAATACAGAGAAAACTGCAGCAGCTTTTCCAGGATATTTAAAAGAAAGTCCACCAACTGTGAGCAATCAATGCATTGTTGTTTATGCTGTGTGCTCACACCAATTATTGATGTGACTTTTTACCTTCTGCCCTTCAAATCAGCCCTATTGATAAATCAGCAGAGTCAGTGCATGCCCCATTATGTTCTATATTCGACGGATACACACATCTGATTTAGAGAGCTACACATACAACAAAATCACTTTAATTGTCAACATCTGTGCAAAAGCACAATCTGTGTGCAGGCTGGTACTATTTGCCTCCCCAGGCAGTCACTAAAAACACATGATTCTAGTAATAATTCAATGAAGACAGGGGGCTGATTGAGTCGGCCCCCTAAGATCCATCCGGAGGAGCAGTAATGGGATGAACAGAGACGTGGAAAACATGGATAATGGCTTCGAGAGAACCCAGACTGGAAAAGGACTGCTGTTTGATGCAGGAGTGAGGAAGACCGAGGGAATGGCGCGGGAGCAGAGAAAACACATCGACAGCAGGTGTTCCCGATTGATTGATGACAAGCCAACCTTGTAGCCCATTTTCAGCTGATATCCCTACTTCACGCTATTTTTATTCTCACCCCCAGGGGTCTCCTGGCAGCCTCTGCCACTGAATCTTGTCAACAAGCCATTTTTTTAATCTCTGTGAGGTGAGCTGGAGTAATTCATCATGTCAGACTGACTAGCGCACACGTAGTAATGCGTGGGAATCTGTGTGTTGTCAGCTAAAGAGTGGCAGGCACACAGCAGGTGAAGGAAAACGGCTGAAAGACAGGTGGTCATTCAGAAACAGCAGTGTAAGATTTTCACAGAAACACAGAAGCTATAACAGTCAGCACAATCCAGTTGGACTTAAAATTACAGAATCATTAATCTCCTTTAGTGGAACCCGTCATATAGTTTTCTAGCACAATAAAAAGTCATTTTCAGATCAAACTCCGCTTTACTCTAAAATAAATTTTTGACACGACTGCCTCTAAAGCAAACAACCTTTAAAAATGGAATCACTRACACAAAAGACATCCCTCCATCCACCCACTCCATCGAGAATCTACAAGCGCCTCTCGTCATTTATTTCCTCCGAGCTTTGAGCTGGAGGTTGCTTGGAAACAAAGCTGACGCGCACCACATCCAGAACCGGAGTGTTACCCTTTGCCTGAAGCTGCTTACAGTTTATGGCGAGATGTGACAGCCATATCAGCCGGTATAACTGTGACCCAGTTCCAGCGCCTGGAGCTCAGAAGTCTGCAGCTCTAGAAAATATTCTGTGATAGGCTGACATAAAGCGTCATATCTCAGAGGCTTGCTTCCTCTTCCTTTCTGTTGGCTAAATTTGGGCACATCCTGTTGGGTCTTCTTCACTTAAAACACGCGTTTCTGATGATTATCAAAACTACCATCACAATGAGGTCATTACAAATAATTAATTGCACAATCAAACATTTATCAACATCATACGTAAACATCCAGTGTATATTATTAT
>NW_013952404.1:3816937-3826571 GCF_001266775.1 Austrofundulus limnaeus | reverse complement strand
GGACAACAGAGCTGCTTCATGGAAGAAGAACCTCAGCTTAGCCTGTTAGCCTTTGTGCTAGCACTGACGCTATATAAGTATTATCTCAGCGCTTGTGCGACAAACAAACAAGCTAATCTGTTGTCCTCCATCCATATTTTCAGTTACAGGCTGAGTCATTTCWACCTTCTCCTCTCTGTCAACGCTCTCTGGTTTCATTTAAAAGAGTCGATCATCAGATATTGTCCAAGATTAACCTTCAGGGTGGATATAGCTCACTAGCAGCCTCGTGCCGATGACCTAGTTGATGTCATCATTTACCCAGAATGTTTTGTGTGTAAATAAAATGGCTCCATCCGTGTTAAAATATATTTAAAAACATTACAAAACTAAACAGCGCACAGTATTTTTACAGTATTTTACAGTTAAAATAAATGTTTATCAAATAAAGTTTAATGTTACAACTAATCGTGGATCCCTTTAAGGAATAACACAGACTGAAGGAGCAAAGCATGAGAAGTAATGATCACACACAACAAGGTGAGAGAAGCATGCAGCCGRGCATGTTCAAGACAGATTGTTTCCTTTCTGCATGAATAAGCGTGTGATATATGAAACGTGCTGAAATCTGTTTCACTCACTGGTCAATTATATACAATTTAATAGCTAATTGCGTTTCACTTGTCCCATTTTAAAGCTGTACAAATGTGAACAGGGAGAGGCTGTGATTTAACTGATGCTTGTTCAGCTTCCTCTTAATGCCATGGGTTTTGTCAACCTGATAAAGCCAATAAATAATAACTAATTATTAGCTGTTATTAATGCCATGTATAGTCGAAYGCAGGAGGGCATCAGTCACTTAGGCTGCTTCGCACAAAACTGTGTCACCAGCAAATTGGGAGGGATGGATTTGTAAACACTGGGCTACATTTACAGAGAAGAAGTAGTCAAGGTCCACAAAGCTGCTCCATATGGTGGATATAAAGTGAAATGCTGCCGGTACTAATTAAGGTGTTTATGAGGTTTCCCATAGGTTTGAAGGAATATTTTAAGGTCACCAAATACATCAGGAATGAGTCAATGCCAAAGGTCAGGGTAGGCTGATTCTAAATCCTGCTGATTTCGACTGTTGGGCACATTTGTGATGTATTTTTTTTCTTTTTATATAAAAAAAATGTTTTGTTCCGATGTTGGACATATGTGTCATCTGTCACTGTTCGTGTCATCAAACATAAAAAATTCTACAATGCAGCCTCTCTAAATTACATAGCAACACAAAAAAGTCATTACAGAAGTCCGCTCTGACGCGTTCAGCCATAACTCTGTTCGTTTAGAAAAATGCTCAGCTTTTTTGCCTGTGATCCTTTGCTTCATTCAGATGCTGGTCACACAAGTGGCAGCGTAAAAGAGAGTTTAAAAGTTAAAGGAGGTCATTTGAGGTGCCAGAAGAAAATATCACTGGTTGAATCACCTGGATGGAGGTGCCCGTGCAGGCAGTGATGAATTGTTTGAACGTTAWTTGAAGCTGGCTGTGAGAATACACAGTATTTTGGAGAGAAGCCCTMTTCAGCTCTCTATGTGCTTTTTTTGAAAACACTTCAGATCAGAAGTGGCTTGCTGCTAATGAATGGTAATAATAGGAGAAAGCTGCAACGTACTGTGCTTTCCAGGTAAAAAAAAAAAAAAAACAAGGCTAATTTCTGTTTCACCCACTTCAGACCTTTCAGCCAGGTTTTGTGTGAGGAAAATGGGGTTATTGCATGCAAGTTAAACAATTCCAAATCCATGAAAAAGTAATCAAACCAACCGTTGACAGGTTTTGAGGGATTATGTTTTAAGTCTAACCTGGATCCAAACACTGAGTTGTCCTGATGACCCATCAAGGAAGTGAGGCCTAACACGTGATATTATTAACCCCGGGTTTACTGCCACGTCAGATTGATGCTAGTTTTCACAAACACGACTGACCACCCTGTCCAGAGGTTAGTTTGCCACAGGAGGTACACTGATTGAAGGCACACAGAGCCAACAAAAAGCTTCCCACAAGGTGAATTTCCTGAACAAAGAAGCCAAATCAGAAGCATTCGCTCAGCTTGAACACCTTGTTGGTCCTAGAAAATGCAGTGAGTGCTTAATGCTAAAAGATGTTTTGCTTAATAGCTAAAAAAGAAAGCTTAAACTAGCCTAAAATAGCTTTAATAATTGGTTGAAAAAGTTAAAATTAGCACAAAAAATTAATTAAATAAATAAATAAATTGCTGAATTAGGCAGGAAAGAGCTGAAATTTAAAGTGAAATTTACAAGTTAGGAAAAAGTAGCTAAAACAGCTAAAATTAGAAGAAAACAGCTGAAAGAAGCAGAAAAAAATAGAAGAAAGAAGTTGAAAGAAGCACGGAAAAGTTAAAATTAGCAGAAAAGGTCAGTAAGACTGCTAAAAAAGAAGAAAAATGCTCAAATCAGCAAAAAAGAAGCCGACAGAAGCTAAAATTACCAAATAGAAGTGGAAAAAAGCTGAATCAGAACAAAATGTACAAATTACAGGAAAGATTTTTACACATTTTAAAGTGGTTTTAAGGATGTTGAAGACAGCTACATACATTTTTAATGAGACATGGCAAAAAAAGCTTAATATCTCAAAAAGTATAAATAGCTGAATAGCCAACATTTCTGACGGAGCTGAACATAAAAATTGTAAAAAAAATAAAAAAATAGCACAAATATTGTGGAACAAGATATCTGCCAAAAACATACGGATAAAGAAAAAAGGATCTCACTATGTGTGAAAGCTTTATTAGCATTCACAAAAAAGACAAACTGTCAGTAATTCACTTCTTTCAAATATTGAAATAGGACTCCTGATGGAATCCAAACGACAGTGCTTTCTAGCAAATTTGAGCATTGTTACTCATCGTTATCTCCCATTTCTGCACCCTGGGTGTTCTTTCACTTAAAAAGCCAAGTGGCGAAGCAGAAGATATTTTTAGTGTGAGAAGTGCTTCTCTAGGATCGTACCCCAAAGCAACAAAGACATGCTTGTCTTGAACCAGAAGGAGCGGACGCATTTAAGATTTGTGTTAAAACTTTTTTTAAATTAATTTTAAGGAGGTACAAATGAAAAACCATTAAAGGAGTTAAAAGTACTGCAGGACTCATTTTTGTTTCTGTGATAAATTTCCTCAGGTTCCTTCATTTTCCACACCAAACTCTCTGTCCTTGGAGCATATGTTCACAACCAGTTATTAGCCTGACCGGTGGCAATGAATTCTGGGCCGAAGGGAAATCTGCCTGACTTGCGGAACTCATTTTGTGTTCACCTAAGTTGCACTGAGCTTAAAAGCTAATAGAGCTACAGACTGAATAGTCACTGAAGTGCTACATTCCCATGTTTCTACGTAGTGGACACACATGTACACAAACACATCATTATTATTTAAAAAAAAACATCTACTCTCATTATGGGAGACCAAATAGGAAAATAAGCTTTATTTTGTGCTGGCTGACGTGATTTCAAGAAGCCAGAGTCTCTCCCTGGAGCTACTGAGCCAAATATTGGACTAAATGAAGAGGCTGCAGAGCATGATAATGTGATTTTGGTGCAAGCACATGTACTAGAAGAGGAACACAATGTGAGAGGTGGTGCTTGGCAACATATTTGAACTGAGCAAAAATAAATATAAAATAAAAACCTCCATGCATCCTGGGTGTGTGCTGTATTCATTATCTCCCATGTCACGGGAGTTCAGTGTCAGCGTCCGTCACAGGGACGTCAAGGACTGAATCTTGCTGTTACGTAAAAGGATTGTGTTTCCCTGCGACCTCGAGCTGTTTGAGCTTGTAAAGTTGTACACATTTCACCACAATAGACTGATATGAAGCACTATGTCTCTTGCGTCATGAAGCTCCAGCAGTCACATGCCAGTTTGACTTTGGTTAAAGTGAAAAGGCTTGAAGGTTACATGGAAATAAAAACACYGGTGATCAAAGTGGAAATTCAGACGCGCCAAAACACGAGAGCGCGTTATTTACCAGAGCTGCTGCCTAACAATGGACATCAGTCTAACGCTCGCCAAACTCATTCTTCTGAGTAATCTGAGCCTATACATAGCAACAGGGTGCTTCGGAGGCAACACACTGCATCATCAGATATCTCTCGCCCCGTCTGACGCTTGGCTGGCCAGGTGATGCAGCCGCGGCGGTTTTCAGAATACAAAGTGTAGCGAGAATCTTTGATTTTAATCAAAAAAGGCCTGTCAAGGTTTAAACACAGCAAATTTATGGGGCTCTGTAATCACACGCATCTCTGAGGTTCCATCATTTCAGGAGAGCGGTGTTTAATTCTCTATGGGGCTGGATACAGATGAGGCCCTCAATCAAATTCGCAGGTCGAGGCTGACAAAAGAAAGAGAAATGAAGTGATGGTTTTGGTGGTTCGGCTGGGGGGGATTCAAGCCTTTTTAAAGTGATTGGTTCTTGTTGATGAAAACAATGTGAAGAGTTCATGCTTGAAGAAACTAGAGAGAAATYCTCACCTTTGCTCTGCTTCGAAGGAGAAAAAGAGAGCAGAAAGAAAGAGGAGAAGAAAAGAGGCTCCCGGAGGCCAGGTCTGAACTCCTAATAAGGAACTCTGAAGAGAGAAGCAGAGTCCCTCAGGGAGAAGACCCCAGCCCTGGTGGGCACAGCAGTGTGAAGCAAAAAGACTTACTCGAATTAGGAAGAGGACAAAAGCGAGGAAAAAGGAAAGTAAAACTGGAAGAACAAGAACTGATAAAAATGTGACGAGACACAGAGTAGTAAGATATTMCGTCACACAACAGGAGAAACAATAAATAAATAAATAAATAAAAAATAAAAAAGACAGCGAGTGAACAAACTAGAGAAAGGAGGAATAAAAAAGTCAGACAGCTAACAGGATTTCATAATCATGAAGGACTGGTTCCTCATTAAAGATCACTTTACTTCCTGAATGGAAATGTTAACGACCAATCAAAGTTGACCTTGAATTTGACCCTGCGTTTCAGTTGAAAATACCTGGGATAAATGTTTTCGCATGTATCATTATCATCTGAATCTGTGTCATTGTCCTTTCACAGAGTCCTTCATCTGTTCCCATTAGGATATCAAAATGTGCTCAAAACAACTCTTAAAGCAAATGTGTGAAATGCATGAAGGCAGTGCTTCAAGAACAGGCCTACAGTTCCAAACGGCACTGGAACATTAGTGGTTATTTATGATGTTGCAAAAGAGAGAAGAACACAGTATATCCTCAAGTTGTTGTTTTCATTTTTGTTGCAGTTTCTTTCTACAGGGGGTGCCACAAACAGCAAACTCACATGAAACAATCGGTCYTTCATGCTGGATGACAAACTGGACTCAAACCCGCAGCCTCAGGATTACAAGACTGCGGTACTACCGACTACCGAGCCGTCACAGCCTCGGTTTAAACCTAAAAAACTCATCACAAATGGATAGCTGCATCATTTCATTATTCCTTTATTATTCCGGTTAGTTGTCAACAGAGGGGTATAAAAATGAAGTACAATTACTTTATTACAATACTTAAATTTTTTTGAGGACCTATAATTTACCAAGTACTGTATTTCTTTAGATCATRAATTACTTTTATTTTGTTATATTCAAAGCATAAAAATGACTCTTTTACTTCTTTACTTTAAAATTTATCTCCATTACCCGCTACACATTTAAATATGACTGTGCTCATCTTGAAAGGAGTTGCTTWGGTACTCTAAAAAAATGAAATGTTGAATGTACTTTACCAAGTTGTGTTAAACATTTACTCAACTGGTGGAGCCAGTTGATCTCACAAAATCCAACATTTACTTATTAGTGTGKAAAAGTACTTTTACTTTCCTACTTAATGAGYAGTTTTATGACTTTTACTTGCATTTTCTTATCAATGAAATTAATGTTTACCAAAGTCTTTTTCTGTTAAAGTATATTTTACTTGTACTAAATGGATTTTTTTCTAGTACTTTATACACCTCTGGTTGTATAACTACTATGCAAGCATTGCAAGGTCTCACAGGATCTATTAGTGCTCAAAATACACTATATTGCCAGACGTATTTGCCCACCTGCCTTGACTCACATATGAGCTTCAGTGACATCTCATTCCTAATCCATAGGGTTCAATATGACGTTGGTCCACCCTCTGCAGCTAGAACAGCTTCAACTCTTCTGGGAAGCCTGTCCACAAGGTTTAGGAGTGTTTATGGGRATTTTTGACCATTCTTCCAGAAGCACATTTATGAGGTCACATACTGATGTTGGACAGAAGGCCTGGCTCTCAGTCTCCACTCTAATTCATCCCAAAGGTGTTCTATCAGGTTGAGGTCAGGACTCTGTGCAGGCCAGTCAAGTTCATCCACACCAGTCTCTGCCATCCATGTCTTCATGGACCATGCTTTGTGAACTGGTGTACAGTCATCTGGATGGGTGAGCAAATACTTTTGGCAATACAGTGTATGTGTTTTGAATGACTCTCAGCTACTATCACACATATTCTAGCTCAATCTCTGTAAAACCGACTGAGTTCCAGCTCTTTATTTGGGGTTAGTGACCATGAAAAAACAAGCACTTAATTGTCTAATTTGATGCGAGAAAAGTTTAGTAGAGACATTATGCCACATTAATTCTCTCACCTGCTTGTAGTTAGCCAAATGGCCAGGTTGTTGGCAGCTTACAACTTCTGTTAAATTGGACACCTGCACCAGGACACTCCCTAATTACATTTATTTATACCACAGCTCTCTGTRGCTTTCCCAGTAATGACACCAGTTGCAGGCAGATGGTCAGTTGTTCTTGTTATCACCCCCAGGAACAAGAAAGTCATGTGAGTTATTGTAAAGTTACAGGGAGCAATAAAATCAAGACTACTGCTCTCATTTACCTCAGCATACTCTGCTACAGCACATGATGGGCGATAATGACAAACATACTGTATTTGAAGTATTAAATTCTGAGTGCCATAAACAAAAGCAARTCACGTAGCATTTTTGTCGACGATGTCCTGCTGCGTTTTCTAATGAGTCAGAAACYGAAGAACTCACAAAGAGCTCACCCAAGATGTCCTGATTTCAAACTTTTCCTTGTATTCTTGTTTCTTGTCAGAAGTACCTTCTAACTTCCCTTGCCCCAAGATTCTCCAAGCAAAGGCCCTCTGTGTGTGTGCTTCTCTGTATCCATTACCTGGACAGCTACTCACACAACTTAGCCTCATGTTCTCAGCTGCAGCATGATTGGAAGTGCTGGGGTTCCTAACGTTACATTTCACATACGAAACAGTGATATTGAAGGGGTGTGAAAGACAAAAAACACCTCTGATTTCAACTTCTGCTGAGACTGCAGAAGGCCCTTCCAAAGCTCTCCCTTCCTAGTAAGGCGTTGTTATCTTTGGCTTCTCATTACTTCAGCCACTGATTTGGCACTCCCGGTGACTCAGAGGCAGACAGATCGATGGCAGCACAGTGTGAGAAAGGGAGAGGTGTTCCATTTTAGTCGCCAGAACAAATACATCCCCACACATTTGTCATGCCTGAACTCAAACTGAAGCCAGATTAGATGGCATGAAAAATCTGAGGCAGTACCAGCAAACTGCCATAACTTTCTTCAACCTCCGTGCCTCCGTCATTATGTTAGCCGGTTAGGGTTCTATTCGGTATGACACACTCCTCGCCTCAAGCCATTAAAAATTCACTTCAAACGTCAAATGCAGAGTAAGCTGATATAAAAGTGTAAAAAAAAAACTAAATCAGGAAAGAACGGAGTGTTGAGTGACAATAAGTGGAGCGTTTTGGATTTTCTATGTCCTTAAAAGGGAACGGTTGGAGAAAGCAGAGTGAGCAACTTGTGTTCCTTGTAATGAAGTGAAAGGATTGTCTGCCTGCTGCACTTTTCCTTAGCGCCTGAGTGGAAAGCAAAAAAAAAAAAAAAAAAAAAAAAACTGCTTGGAGTTTAAATAGCATGATTTCTAAATCCATCTGTGCTGGTCAGCTGCAAGCAATCTTTAGATGTCATATTTTCTTCTTACTCTTCCTATTCAATCCCCCCACTCCCTCCCTCACACTCCCAGATGGGCTTTAGTGACAACAAACTGCTGCTTTGCCTTCCCCACAAACACTAAGCTGCTGAAACAATGTGTTGCCCTCACAGGATTGGAAATGGCGCCACAGAACATTTCCACTGGTAACTTTAGCCTGATTCGCTCACTGAGTCAAATCTGCACACAAAGGCTGGTTAAGCTGCCACTGAAAACCTAACCTGGGAGACTTGAATCGTCAAGCTGAAGGTTAAAGATCAGAATACGCCGACTCAAACAACAAGGTTTTAATATGCAGAGCAAGCATAAAGACGCATTTAACACAGACACTAACATGAGCGTGCATAAGTTGTGTTCTTCACTAAACATTGATATTTTCAACTACCAGAATCCAACAAAATGTCTACAAAGCATAAGCAGCAAACTGAAAGAGAGTGGACTTTTATTGTTTTAAAGTTCTCAAGAAGTTAAAGTGTGATTCAGAACCATCAAAATGTTGTTTAAATGATATTGTATTAATATGTTTTGATCAATTAGTTTTGCTACATAAAATGCAGATGCTTCAACTCAGTTTTATTTTTTATATTATAACAAAACTGAATTAGGACCCTGGTTGTATACCTGGTGATTAGGAGTTCAGAGGGTAAAATGTGTTCATATCATATATTCAGACTAGATTTTCTTAGAATGTAAAATCTATATTTGTATTTGCCGAAACATGGTTTTATTTTAAAGATCACCAGAGGCATAAAGCATTAAAGAAACTCATGGAGTGCAGAGTTAATTTTTATAGAAACTGAACATCTTTGTTATATAATTTACAGCATCTGTACTCTGCTCACACCAACCAGCAAGTCTCTTTTATATTAAACACTGACCTTGACCACTGATCTGGCACACAGCGCATCCTATTTGTCTAGCCAACATGCAATATAAATGGTTTTCTGGAAATTAAAAATCCATGCTGCCCAATTTAATACAGGGACAGGGTTTCTGGGCATAGGAGGGATGTGCATTACGGCGTAATGATATTACCTATAACTTCATGATGCAGTTTGCTCTCCTGAGGATACGACCAGAGACTCCGTACTTGAATATGGAATMATTTTTGCATTAATATCTACAACAACCTTAAAAATATAACTTTTCTAGTCATTTTTCATGCAATACTTATTGCCCAGTTGTGGTATTTAAATAAATGTTTTAAAATCCATTAGGGCTGCTACGATTAATCGAYAACTAATCGATTATTAAAATAATCGATGACTAATTTAATTATCGATTAATCGTTTTCTTTTTTTGTTTGTTCTTTACTTTGTTTTTCTCTCCAAACTGCTTTGACACCTTCCACTGCATCCTCTTTTGTTTATTTGATTTAAACATATTTGCCTTCCATGGACCTCCATCACACAAAGTTTCTAGCGGGGAAATGACATCAATAGAAACACGTGGAGCTGGATTTTAATTTGTGCAATAAGACAAAACTGTCTTGTTGTTTTCAACAGTTTTCACCTTAAAGAAATAAGTTACACAACTGACGTTACAATACAAAGAGTTGGATGTTGTCTTGATATTTGTTAATTTTTATATATTGAGAAA
>NW_013952404.1:3814189-3816737 GCF_001266775.1 Austrofundulus limnaeus | reverse complement strand
CTTATAGAATTGTTGTTAGAATAATCAATTAATCGAAAAAATAATCGTTAGATTAATGGATTAGAAAATAATCGTTTGGTACAGCACCAAAATCCACACAACTAAATATATTTCTCTCTCATGGTCAGGTTATTTTGTTGCACATTACTGTCACTATTACGTWATTTCTTCCCTTTACATATTGAATAATTTATATCAGTTTACATTTTGAAATCACTAAAATTCTGTGTTTATTAATGTATAATACAATCATCATTTTTTTGAGCTTAAAAATCATAAAAAATCTAATCATCAATAACCCGTGCATACCCTCTCACTTTATGGATGATTTRTAGGGTTAAATTTCTAGTATTATACATGAATAAATACAGTAAACTCCAAATAAACTAGAGAATAATTTTGGCTCGTAATCTCTCTCTATAAAAAGAAAGATGATTGTCATCTTTAGGTTTTGTTACTTAAATGGGGCAGTCTATTTACAATTTTAGAAATGCRATATTGTAAAGCTTAAAATGTGATCCAGGTTGGAAAATGCTAAAAAAAGCATAAAATATGTTACGTATTACTTTTCACTTTGTGATTTTTATACAAGAGAACAGCAAATCACATATTGTACTGAATTGTATTGTGTCGTATCGTATCAAAAGTTGCATAAGACGCTCACATTTGCCACATTCTGTGAACATTTATGATGTMAAAAAGTACAAATAAACTCAAAGAAAACAAGAGAAAGGCTTTTTATCACAGCAAACAGCTACATTAGTACATTGGTACATAAATAGAAAGCATAAAGAAAGCTTCATTTTTTTCTCTCCTCTGTGCTCCCCATCACATTCCACATTTATCACTCCCATCTTCCTTTTTTCTTTTGTCATTTTCTGTCTTTTTTCTCCCCTTCAGTCAAGTTCAGGGTCTCTRTGAAGGTTTGCTTAATGATGTAATGTTCCTTGCCTCATTTGTTGCCAATGAATGATCTGTTATGCTTCCACATTGCATCAGCTGAAGGACAGGCCTGTAATTTTGACTTTAAACACAACAGATTTTTTTTGTGCTATCACATGAGTAATGCAAAATATAACAGACACCATATGTCAGACCATGACTGACTATTCAATGGGTAGGGCTCCTAATTATTTCACTGTTAGAGTTTGAAGTCAAGGACTGTCTGTCAAGGTGAGCTTTTTCTTTTTCTTTTTTTTCTTGTCATATTTCAGGTTCGTTTGTCAAAAGAAGTAACCAACCCAGCCATGATTTATAAAAGCTATAATTTAGCTGTATATAATTTCAACACATAAATGCTTTGAACAAACAGCTGAGTTCATTTTTAACTTTATGTTGAACAAATGTGTTTCTTTGTCAATATGTTTACTCCTTTGAGAGCCTCTCTTCTCATATTTCTTTAGGAAACGTTCAGCTCTGTTCATTTCACTCAGCAACCCAAGCAAACACTGTAATTGGAGCATCTTACAAAATAACAGGCTGCCTTTGGTTTTTCTGCATGATTTTTCACTACCGAATGAATGATTTGAACACAAAGCCGTGCTCTGTTCACTGAGCAGTGTGCTCGCCGTGTCTGAATCTATCACATAGATCAGTTCCTGAGGACTCCAGCGGGAACATGCATGCTGCAGAGMGGACAGGTAACGGCCATGTGGGCTCTCAAACCACCACACTCCTCTTCTCTGTCTAACTCTGACACCTGCATGTGCTACAGCACTGAATAGCCTCATAAATTCAATGAATCATATTTAAACAATCCCAGAACTTTCCATAAAACGTGTAATGACTCCATCACACGGTGAAGGTATGTTATTCATGGAAACGTGTGTACATGCCAGAGAAAAGAAATTTAAAGCAACGATGTGCATCAAGCTTCTGGCATCCCTGGTGACGAGCTCCAGTCAGGCAGTCATTTTCGAAAAAAAAAAAAAGGGTGGAAAATTTTTTCCAACGTTTTTCTAGCACTGCAGCAAAAGTCGATCAATAATATATATTTTTTTTCTTTCTGGTGAGGTCATGCTGACCAAACCATGGCTGTTAAATTTGACCAAATACTGACCGAAAAACTAAACAACCTAAAAAAACACTCTGGAGAAACAAAAACACACAAACCCTCAATGTCCTAAATGAATATTTCAATTTTTCTAACTCAACTTCAGTTAAATAACTCTATTATAAAATGAAAGTGGAAAAAAAACAGAGTGATATCTGTGCAGTTCAGATGCTTACTGTGCAACTGTGCACATACCTTCAATGTCACTAAGAATCACCCAACCTCTGATTTCATCAAAGTCAGTTACCTGCTAGCAGCGCATGTTGATATGTTAAAGAAGCCTGGAGGTTCCTGAGGAAACTTTCATATTTCTGTCGTCAGAACCCTTTTCTCTGCAGGGCTGGTCTCCCCGTGGAGGCTCAGCTTACACCACTTTTATCTCTGTGACTTTGATGCTTAAAACCACATGTTCTTGACTCAAATCTTGAGTCATCCCTTGTTTTTTTCCTCCATTTCACCTAATAAGAACCCAGAGTTTCTTAAAAATATTTTTAA
>NW_013952404.1:3796882-3813331 GCF_001266775.1 Austrofundulus limnaeus | reverse complement strand
ATTTAACACTCACCATAATTATTCAAGTCAGTATGATGCCTACACATATTATATTAGCAGATAAAATGGCATTTACAGGCACCTATCAAAATCCTGACACACACAAAAAAAATAATAAAAACTATTTAATATTATTTATTTAGCTAAATCATATTTGAAGAGTACTTCTTCAGTTCAAATTTTTGTCAGTGTTCATCATTTTTGCCAAACATATTATGCTTATTCAGATGTTATATTCAGAAACACAACAAATATGTTTTTGTGACGTTAAAAAATGGAAAAACTTAAACTGCATATTTGTCTGACATTATTCATCCCTTTAGTTTYGCGATTTTTGTTGCCTAAATGACTCACGGGTCTTAAGTGGGTTGACGAGAAAATGAAAACAATCAAACATGAAAACTGAAGTAGAAATTAGAAAATAAGACGTCTCATGTTCTTCCTGACAGCAYGCTAAAAGGAAATGAAGGGATGTTCAAGACTTTTGCACAGTGCGGTAAAACCGTGTCACAAAAGTTCCTCAGGGTTTCCCTTTTGGCCTCCTCCATTCGTGCACACTCTGTTTACTTCCAGCGCGTCTCACCGGCTTCCCCTCCTCTTTCTGCACGTCTTAAGGTCAGGAGAAGAGAGTAATGCACGATTTGATTACGTCTTAATCCAATCAAGCAAAGCAGAGGGAGCCCAATTGATTTTTGAGACCCAGAATAATGTTTATTGGGCTTAGAGACACATGACATCTGGACAAGGTTGAGCCCACAAGGAAATATCACATTTGTGACTGAGCCTACCAGGGAGCACAGATTGTAGTTTATTTATTGACTCTCACTACAACACACAAACCCACGAGCTCTTGAATTCATGAGTAATTTCTTCCCACCTTTGTATAGAACATCAAGCACAAATTGAACAGAATGACCCTTAAAGATGTAACACATGCACATAAGAGAGGGTTTTGGAATATAGTGGGTTGAAACATGGCAATGGTTTAAACTCAGATGTGAACAATGAGGAGGCATCAGAAGCATGAAGAGAGCTTTTCATCTCGTGGCAGCCTCATAAACTTAGCAGCTTTAGCCATTCAGCTACAACATGAAYGGAACCAGTGAATAGGAAGAGAAACAGAAACACTTGGTGTTAGTGAGGATGCTGAAAATGCACTCTTCAGCCTTCACCCTGTCAACTGGTCAAGTCAGTAAGAATTAGAGTTGGGCAATATTGGCAAAAAAAAGAATCACGATTAATTGTGGTATTTAGCCGATGATTAATTTGACGATTAATCCCCTGGAGTCCTTGGACACCTTTATGTCCTGGTCACATGACCAATTTAGTGGGAAGGATTTGCGCTTCATAAAAATCTGTTCCAAATTGTGTCAAAATAACAGACTTCAAGCTACACATCAAATTTTAAATTATGTTGACAGATAAATAAATTACAGAGCTTTTTTTAAATGTTCATCATATTTGAAGCAGAGAGGAGCAGAGAGCAGACTCTGCCTGGTGACATTAATCGTATTAATCGTCAAGTGCCAAAAAGTAATCGATTAATGTTTTACTGACGATTAATTGCACACGATACGATTATGCCCAACCCTAGTAAGAATGCATAAATAAAGATGGATGGCTCCTTGAATTGCATAGTCCTTTTTTTTAATAAACAATGAACCTGATTCACAAAGAGAGAATTCTATTTGTGTTTTAGTGTTAACCACTGTGCATCATCATCTGCTTCATTTAAACGTCTGATTCGCAAATCAAAAAATGCTTGAGTGTGAGCAGGTTTCATCAGAAACTAGTTGTTCTGGCTTTATTTAATTATAACTTCTATCAATAAATATAACAGACATAAATAGATAAAACTGAGAAAATGTGAAAAATAACATCTTTGAAAGTGACCTCCAGGTCCCAACATTACCGGAGCCTGCGAGGGGACATGGGGGAGATTTTTTTCTTTTGCGTTACCTCGCAAAACTTTTTGCGTTACCTCACAAATGTTTGCATTCCCTCGCAAAATTGTTTTGCGTTCCCACGCAAAAGTTTGTTTTGTACATGAACTGAATTAAATCAGACTTTTATTATGAAATTTCCGGTTACCAAAACAGGATGTGTCGCTACAAGTTTGTGAAATTGACATTGAAGTTGCGTGGCTGCACTGTGTTAAAATATCGGCATATGACATACTTCCATGCGTGGCTGTGTGATATATTCTTTCTGAAGCTGAATTAAAGCAATAGGCTAACTTGCTAATGGTGAACATGTGAAATTGTTAATAAACTGGCAGGCACAACAGTGATAAACAACTTTTGCGTGGGAACACAAAAGAAAAAAAATTTCCCATGTCCCCTTGCGGGCTCCGTATAACATAAAGTATTAAGACACCCTTGGAATTGCAAAAATAGCTCGATGTATCAGTGCAGAACTGCGTTTGAGATGATCTGCAAGTGATGTAAACGGACGGCCACAGTCTGTAAATGTCGACTGAAGGATTCTCGTCTGAAACGGATTTATGAGCATTAAAAACTATCTGCCGAAGCTACAAAATGTGTCAAATTGTGCAAAATGACATGTAGCCAATAACAATGTTTTGTACAAATTAGTTACAAATTCTCAAAATTGAATACGGTGACTGCCACACCACTGCAACCACTGATCTGAGCAGACTGATTTAAATGCATCCTAATAATTTGCATTTCATTACAAGGGCATTCAATTTGAGTTATGTTGATTATCAGATGAACATTATTGGAAAAAAAGTTTAATTCTGAATTTTGTCTTCTGCTGACCCTTTAGTTAGGTCACAGTTACAACCAACTCTAAAGAGATGATTAATCATAATAGTTTTTTTATTATTATTATTTAAACATAGGCCCACTGAACCAAGGCAGAGATCTGAAGTTTGGATACCAGTAAAGTTTGAGGAGCAGATTACTGATNCAGTTACAACCAACTCTAAAGAGATGATTAATCATAATAGTTTTTTTTTTATTATTATTATTTAAACATAGGCCCACTGAACCAAGGCAGAGATCTGAAGTTTGGATACCAGTAAAGTTTGAGGAGCAGATTACTGATTTAGGCAGATGTGGAATCTCTGGTTTGCTCTCATTTCTCAGAACCAAAAGCCACATAAATCTTCAGTGAATCAGGCCCACAGTCTTTAAAAAAAGGCAGACAACAGGAGAATGCTGACTGAAGACTGAAGAGTGTTGTATCATTAGCAAACGGTCGCCCCCGCTCTACTTTCCACCCTCCTTATAGCAGCAAACAACAAGCAGGGTGATGACGATGACGAGAGCTTTTAGGGAATGGCGAGGCCCACTCACCTTCTGGTTCACCACACAGTGTGCACTGTGATTCTAAACAAGGACCAGAGAGAGATAACAGGAGATTAATAGAAACAACACATATGTGAATGATCATGACTGAGCATGTGTGTGTGTGTGTGTGGGGACAAATGCCAGCGTCTCCGCCTTCATGTGAAAATATCAACTGCTATTCAGGACTCAGCTGTTCTCATGCTCTTTGGAAAAAAAACAAGCAGCGAACAGAACAAGACACAGAAAGCATCAAATTAGTTTTCTGCTTCTAATGTCCTTGCAGAGACTCATGTGCAATGTAACAGAAACACAGTCACCATGCATAATACGACCATCAGCCACATGTGGCTGCATGAAAAGACAAAATGATGTAGAGACAGRCATCAAATAGAGGAAAAGAATGAGAATATTGCCTCAATTCATCACTGTCACTCTGTTAGGTGGAGGGTGCTAAAAACTGCGAGCACACAAACCTGGGTGAAAATCTAATTTTGAATTACTGCATCGTCAAAAATGTAATTGATTTATGTCTGTATAATCCATCATTTTTGTTTGAGTTTATGAGTATATACTATATGATAATAATATATACAGTATATCCTGCTCTCAGGCCTGACGCGATAAGCAATAAATCAATTAATCGCATGATAAATTTAAATGAGATTGATAATTAATGAGGTTGATCATTTTCACTTGCCTGCTTTTTTTGTTGTTGTTTTTTGTTTTTCATGTCCCCCTCTTTACTACTCCTTAGCATAGGGAGGAGTTAACTCTCACATCAGGTATTTATATAGGCATCCTTTACCTATAGGTATGGTATCAATATGTTATTTTAAAATGGTCTCTAAATGACATCATTTAGCACAATAATTTCGAAGACAGTTTATCGTCCAGCAGAATTTGTTATTGTATCAGGCCTACTGCTCAGGCACCAGGCTTTAAAAGCAAACAAAAAACTATATTTGTATGTTTATTAGCCTTATGATCCCCATGCAAACATTAAAAAAAATTAAGTCTAAGAATATTCAAATCAATTTGTGACCAATGTATCCGTTTTCCCAGGAGCCATTAGAGTACAGGAAGCCCATACCACCCCCCCTCAAAACAAAAAATAAAAAAACTAAACTGTGTCGTGAATAAACAAACAAAATTATTAAAGGAGTTTTTTTTTTTTTTTTTTGCATACACAGGCAGTGGGCATAATGAGCTTCTGTCCTCAAGCCTTGCAGATGTTACCAAAACCAGCTGTGATGTGTCAGTGTTTGTCTTTCATCCCTGACGTGGACAAAAAAAGAAAAAGAAAAAGTGGGGAGCATGTAGTACTTTATGAAAAAATAAATAAATAAACCTCCTCTTTTCTAATCAAAACTAATTAGGAGCTTAATTAGATCAGCAGCAACCTTGAACACATGGCCTGGCTTACTTTGGTAAAAAAAACAAACAAACCAACAGTATGCTAGTTATTTGGAATCCTCGTGTCCGCGGGGACGCAGACAAAACAAAAGATGTCTGTAAACGCTCAAAGCTCTAAAGGGCAGCCATTTCTCCCTCCCTGTCCCCAGATGACCGAGCTAGTAGGGCAAGGAAGGGCCGCTTGTGCAGAGAGGTGGATGAATGGAAGAGCAGTTTCTAAAGTGTTGTTGTTGCTGTCAGTGTGGGTTGGTTGTAAAGTGTCACAGCCTCACTGCCATCTCATTATTAAACTGCCTGCTGGTGAATCCCTGGGCACCATGGCCTTACTTGGCTCGAGATTTTCCACGCTAAAATCTCTTTCCTGACTCTAAAAACCTCCTACATTCACTAAGTGTATATCTTTGTGTGAAGACAAGTGTAGATCAAAAAGTCAAGCTGTATTATGTTTTTGGCTAAGAGGCACTACTAAACACTGCAAGCTGTATGCATTAGAAGGTTAAAACATGATTTTCAGAAAAGGAATCTAGCTGGTGTTATCTTACAGATGTTCTTGTCCTCTTTAGGCCACGTGGAGGGTGGCGTGGAGTAGCATAGGTGTAGTGGCAAACAAGAGAAGTCCAGAGAGAATTTACCGGTTTAATTAGCACKTTTAGTTCCCCACTCCCCACAGAGTAATTCCACCGAGTCAGAGCAATTGGCTCTGTTAGCTTGTCTTGTCTGTTTAAATTTAAAGCGTTCTTGAATTTCCCCGTGTGGAGTCCACATTGATTTTGGTCAGGCAGTTTTTACAGTATGGGAGAGGCTCTTGGGCAAATCTCATTTGCTTTCCGATCGAAGAGCTAAAGTAGCTGCCAGCGTGTGGCAACGAAACTTAAAATGCCTTTTGCATTTATGTAAAAGGAGACAAATCGGGTGCCAGTATAGGCCAACATGCCACCAACACGTTAAAAGTTTTGGGGGTATACCCAAAATCTAACATCRTGTAGAGTTTTATTGCAAAAAGATGACATGGAATATTTCAGCTTATCTATGAGAGSATTAACTCCAGCTGAAGAATGAATGATAGGTTGCATCCTGATGCATCTCAGTAATCCAGGTAGAAAAAATCAAAAAGAAAACATAACTAGGTCCTCTGGATGGGTTCTTCTTTAGTGAAACGTTTCATCTCCTCCAAGAGACTTCCTCAGTCTGATGAGTTTCAGGTGAACTCAGCTTTATAAGCACTGCCTCCACCTGGACAAACAGGTTAGTCACATGCAAAAGAGGGCCATCGCCTAAGAATAGGCTTGACTTGCTCTRTTGTTCATTGAGGGTCATATGTCCCATCATCTGACCCGTGTTGTGTTATGTGTAAGTAGTGAATACAAGCGGGGCTCGACGTCCCCTTGTTTTTGTCTCTCCCTCTTTGTGTTGGTATCATTGGGGCCCTGATTCACACCTTTTGCTCACAGGGGGCTGAGTCATACTTGCAATAACAGCGTTGTAGGAGGAGGACAACTGGACATGAAGGCCTCCACCTCTGTTTAATGGTGGACGGTTTTTCTTCACAAAGATGGCTTCCTTTACTCCTCTCTCAAACCAACGTTCCTCTCTATCAAGGATGAGAACATCTTCATCCCTGAAAGAGTGACCGTTGGCCTGTAGATGAGTGTAAACTGCAGAGTCCTGACCTGACAATGTAGTTTGTGTGTGCTGGCTCATTCTTTTGAACAGTGGCTGTTTTGTTTCCCCAAAACTGATCACAGTCCTCCTGACACGTAACAGCATATACTATATTACTCTGTTTTTGCCAGGGAACCGGATCTTTGGGGTGAACTAATCTTGTGGAGATTAGTGGAGAGTTGTGGAGAGTCCATGTGGAGGCAGTGCTTATAAGGCTGAGTTCACCTGAAACTCATCAGACTGAAGAAGTCTCTTGGAGGAGAGATGAAACGTTTCATTAGAGAAGAACCCATCCAGAGGACCTACTTATTTTTTCTTTTCGAATGACAGGTTGCCTTTCAWACACATTATCTACATATTGCAATAGGTGAAGCAACTGGAATATTCAAGGCTACTTCGATTTACACCCACATAAAACCTCCATAAAGCGATAAAGGGGTGGTTGATGGTATACATCTACATAAAACGATGCAACAGGCCTCGGATGAAGAGAATACACTTATTTTTACATCTAGCATCACAGACAACCATCTGAATATCTAACATACAGCAATAACAAAAGGGAACTAATAAAGATCTYTACCTATGGGCTTGTTCAAAAGAGAAGCCATGGTGTAATAGAGATTGTGTTTTCTATTTATACTAACCAAGGTTCTGAAAAAGGTTTCCAAGCAACTACCTTCATCGCACACTGATGTCATAATAGATAAGAGAGAGAGAAAAAGAAAAGAAAGCAAGACGATATTAATGAGAAATAGTTTTTTCATCAGACCACAGACTTCAGTACAGCTTCTTTACATTGTATTCATTTTAAAACGGAGCTCAAAAGCCAAATCTGTGTCGTTAGTCATTCAGGTCCAGCATTGTTTTCTCACTCAGCACAGTGTGTGATTGAAAACTGAACTTGTAGCGGTGAATAAACTAAGAGATATCCACGGGAGTCTGTCTGTGGAGTCCCCAGGCATCGACCAATCTCCAAACTGAACACACACGGACAACAAATCCTTAGCCTTGATCTGATAATGTATTCATCCATAATTAAAGCTCTCATTTCAATATCAGCACAGCTTGCTCACACCTTCCCCAGCGTCTGATCCTTTACCCTCACTCCCTGCCTTTTCTCCCTTTCTTCCAGTCATATGACGAGATACAGGTGTTAATTAGTGAGTGCTAAAATTGCTTGTGATTTTCTTTTCTCTTTTTTTTTTCTATACAAGAATGCACCGTTACCAAGAAAAGAAACACACGGTTACGTAAGGATAAAAACTGTGCAGCGTGATACAGTAGGTGCAAGAGTGTAAAACTTTGCTCAGGGAGCTAATAAATTTAGCCACCGACTTGGGATTTTCAGGAAGGAACAARCCATAAGCAGTGCTTGTTGGTTTTAGCGCACCGACACAAGACAAACAAGGACTTGTTTAAGGGGCAGTGTCAATTAGAGGGAAGTTCACAACATCCATGTGTAACGGATAATAATTCCAGACTGCCCGTTTATTAGAGGATGTAATTTAACTTGCTAACATGCGGCCTTCACCCACACCTGATCTACTAGTTTTTTCTTTTCCTTTTAGAGAAACTGACCTGAGTACAAGGCTGGAGGGGAACAAAAACAGAATAAAGATTAAAGAGAAGAACTTTAGTTCTGCTTAAAAGAAAAAAAAAACAATTAAACACATGGTTAAAAGGACAAAACGGTGCTACTAACGTTTCCATTAGCAACTTACTGTTTATAGTGAAAACAGAAATGTGTGAAGAGGAGGGCAAAACCTGTCACAGCCAAAAACAAACTAATAAAATGATTCAAATTTTTGACCAAACCACACAGTATTAAAGGGGATTACTATTCAATATTGACTCATTTGAGCTTTATATCATGTTTTAATGTCATTCCTTCATCAAAAACACACCCAGAGTGTTGCTTTGACTCATTCATGCATGTTGGATAAATCCTTGAATCGCCGTGTGGAGCTGCCTAAACACTCGCTGGGACAAAGCTCCGCCTATTTACACAAAGCTCCTCCCTGCAGCTTAGTCTGCAGCTGAGCTCCCACCCCACAGAGCACCCCTCTSCTGAAGCATTATTGTGAAGACGTGCTGAAGTGGGAGTGTTGGAAATGGTAGGATGTTCTTAAAGAGACAGAGGCCAATTTCAAACCATTTAGACTGTGATGCAAAGTCAAATTAATTTTTTATATTTACAGCTTTTTCATAACAACTGAAGGTGACTTTACTTGCTGTATTATAGAATTGAACTATGTACCTGGAAAATACCTTCTTTAAATTAAACTATTGTCATTTATGATCCACTAATTTAAAAAATACACAACTGCAATTTATAAGTTTTTGTTTCATGGGTATGTTATTTAAAAGAAATGCCACTGGAATGACTTTATTTGCATCAAGTCAAAAGCAGGTAACTGTACAGTAATTCAGTTGTGGTGATTAGACAGAGCTTTGTGAAAAAAGCTAAACTTTAGTGCAATAAAAGACAAACAAATGCCAGTAAATAAAAAATATACAGACATAACTTCATGAAAGCAAATAAGAGACYAGAAACTCAATTTAGAGCAATAATGAGCACATCAAGCATTTTAAGTTTTTCATGCCTCTCCCTGAGCCTCAATGCAACAATCTGACTGTGGCAGTAAAAGGAAAGGTGTGTGTGTGTGTGTGTGTGTGGTTGGGGCGGGGTGTGAATGAAAAGAAGGAGAAGGTCAGTAAAACGAGCTGGTGGTAAAACATCTCATCGTTTTTCTGTCCTCCCCAAGGGCCACAGGTCAGATTTATAAGCAGTTTCTCCTGACTCCCCTTTGGAGTCAAGAGAAAAGCTGGAGGGGGATAAATATCTCAGGGAGGAGAAGATTGTAGCACAAGGGTGAAACTGTATATGAAAGATCTGATGCTTCCTAACTGCGTTAAATAGCGGATGACGTTAGAGACAGGTGAACAGTTCTGTGTGTTAAAAAGAAGAGCTTGATGGAAAATGACAAAGGGGCAGAGAGAAAGAGGGGCACACAAACAAAAGCGGACAGAAAAAGTTGTGCAGAGAGGATATTGATGGCCTCCTTCACGCCCCAGCAGCCTTCTCTCTTACTGGAGCATCTATCAGGAGCACTCTTTGCTCATTTCATTCTCTCACTGATGACCATATTGGCACCAAGTGATGGAGCCGAGGGGGCGCGGTACCTCACTTCTATTTTTACTTCAGTGCTGTTTCTTTTCCTTTGTTGTAATCCAAATTATTTGAAAACAGATCTGCTAATTTAGCTGGTCAGAGGGTAATAGTGTAGAGATTCAACAGAAATACACAAATAACAATCTGATCACAAATGTCATTAAATGTATGTGAATATTTAAAGGCAAAGTCTAATCACAGTTATTACTCTGAACCAATAAATGTGCTCTTGACAGACTTCACAGAGACACATTGTCCCCAACATTTGCTACTTTGTGCTAAAGAGCTGATAAAAAAAAACAGCAAAAAGAGTCTTCCAAGCATGAAAGTAATCAGGGAGGTCAGGGAAATTGTTATTCTTATTTATTCAGACATTTTGGTTTTGTAAACTCAAAGTACACAAAACAACAAAAGGGGCTAAAAGGACTAAACAGTCAAGCAAATAATATTTAAATGTTTCTTTGTCTTTTTTCTGAGCAGGAAAGGACATTTTCTCTTTGATAGCATTTTCTCTACTTTAGTTGTTTTCAATTACAAAACAAAAGACGAAGTCAAAGAAATCACAGTTTTTCATTCAACAAACAAGTCTTGACAGAAGTTTTGATTTAATTAAATATCAAAGCACAAACAAGACTCTATCAGACAAAATGTGTGCGGTTTTTTACTTCACAATTAAGCAAAGGACTCAAAAGACTGACAACTGGAAGAAATTTATTTTTAACATCAAGTTATTAGAAAAGCTTTTTTATGGTCGGACAGTAAAACAGTAAAACAACCTACATCTGTCTTTCTTTCTGAAAAACACATTCTAAGGCAGTAATCACCACAGATAAAGTATTTGAAAACAAATAAAAAATAAGGAAAAGCATAAATCTGATTTTTAAAAGTAAAAGTCATAAAAGTGCTCACAATAATTAGGGAAAGTAGAAAAAAGTACTTGTACACACACTCTAAAAAATAAAGTGTCGAATTTATTTAACCAAGTTCTGTCAACTGGTTCCACCAAACTGAGTCGAGTAAAATGAACAATTTATACATTTTCTTTTAAAGAAAATGTTCAAATTGTTTTACATTTACTCARTTATGTTTAAYGGAACCGGCTGACAGAACGTGGTTAAACAAATTTAACGCTTCATTTTTTTAGAGTGCATAAACAACTTTCATGATGACTTCTGGTTATATTTAAATTTGTAAGTAGGTGTTACATTTAAAGTAAATAAGTAAAAGTACAATTTTTATGTTTGAAATGCAACAAAATAAAAGCAAAAGTTACAATTAAAAAAGTTACTTACTTAGGTATTGTAAACAGGTAGATACTGTTTACTGAGGTATAACAAAGTAAATGTACTTCCAAATTATACATCACTGGTAATCAGAAGCAGTTAACAAAATGTTCACAGATAGGCATGCTTGTATAACACATTATCTATAATAGTTTAAAATGCTAATATAAATAGCACTGATCAGCTAAGGCTGATGGATAA
Source organism: Austrofundulus limnaeus (assembly GCF_001266775.1). Taxonomy (NCBI): domain Eukaryota; kingdom Metazoa; phylum Chordata; class Actinopteri; order Cyprinodontiformes; family Rivulidae; genus Austrofundulus; species Austrofundulus limnaeus. The sequence continues at coordinate 3,802,283 of NW_013952404.1, read as the reverse complement.
GTCATTGTGATGATTACATAAGTATTAACTTTCAGAATATAGAAGTGGAAAAACACGAGTCTTTATTATTATAAACTACATTTCATATCTACAGAACTACTTTGCTGTGACTTTTACTCAAATCTGCAACCATTAAGGAACTCTGTGGGCCATAAAACACACACACACACACACACACACACACACACACACACACACACACACAAACACACACAAACACAAAGTGTTCAGGTAAATTGGTGTGAAGATTTTTTTTCTACATCAAATGGTCTAGTTAGAATAATGGTGCCGTGCCACTGCTAAATGGTGTCACAAATATAATAAAAACAGACAAACATAAGAGTCAGTTTTGTTACAAACGAAARTAAATATGTGCATATGCAACAACTGAATAAATTAGGTTAAAAKTGCTGTTAAATTACAATTTGGTAATTTGCAGTTTAGACTAGTTTCCTGTTAGACACATTTATGTGTACTTTAAAAAGACTTTTAAAGAATATTGCCAAGTCTGAGCTAAATAAGTAAAGTTTTTTTTACCTTTACGTAAGATTCCAAGAAGAAGAAAATACAAAAGAACTAAATGATGCTACTAGGATTATTATAAAAATACAGGATAACTAGAGTTTAAAGTAAAATCTGATGAGCTTTCGTAGCATCACAAGACACCACGCACAGCCACTTTCATTTGTGCAAGAGGCTGAAGTGACTGTGCATGTCAAAATTATTGTATTTCTGCCTATAAAGCAGTGACACAGTGTCGCCAATCAATCTACTTGCTTTCCCAAAGGATGATGTCACTGGCACTGAGCCTGGCTGGAGGCCCGCTGTTACTGAGACGACCAACTTTCATTATCTGCGGTCCAGATTTATAGAGCGACTGTGCTCATATTTTACTCTGAGGGACGTGAAGGGGGCAGAGAGGGGAAGATGGAGAGATGGAGAGAGTGGAAGTGATGAAGAGCATTTACTGATAAATCACGCCGCCTGACTATCCACTATTTAAAGAAAACTCTTCTGGCTATCAGCAGTTTTGGGAGCATCAGATATCAAAGCGTGTGCATGTGTGTTCCTCCGGTGGATGTCGTACGTTGGCCCAACGAACAGACACATAAATCACTTGGTGAAACTTCACACAGTGGAGACAGAAAGTGAAACCGAGCCACTCAGTTTCTGCTTATTTTTCTCTTTTCTACTCGCACACGATCAACAAATGTCACCAACTGCACAGCTGACTCACGCGTCATCCCAGCCTGGTAATCAAAAACACATGCAGCGTATCATCTGTTCGCTAATTCACAGCTCTCAAATCTCGCCAGAAATATCAGTTTTAAGGAAACCTGAAACAGACAACTTCTTCATGTGTGGGATGCAGAGGCAACCACAGACTTGGCACTGTCCTCTTCTGCTCCCTCCTCCAAACTCCTGCTGTCTCTCTCCTCGTCATCACCGTGTCACAGCATTGTTCCAAGTGATTTGCTATTTGTGGGATGAGGACAGATTGGCACCCCACCTCTCCACAGAACAGGTTTCAGAAGCAACACACCTGCTGCCTTTGGCTCTGGCTGCCAGGCTTGGGGACTGTACGTGGTACAGATGTAGAAGTGTACAGGTGTGTGTTTCTCTGTGTGTGTTTGCTTAACAAGTACTATCGAGGGTATTGCATTACGCTCTATCTCCAGGAATGAACCTAATGGGCCATGAGGAGCAAGCAGATGAAGCAAACCCAGAGGCTGCGTGGGATGTGTCTAACACCTGGTCAGCCATGTCACTAGGAGAACATATTGAAGCTGTGTTTGCTCCTTCTGTCTCTTTGTTAACTACTAAATGCATGTTGTGAAGGTGCTAAGTAAAAATCTAATTTAGAGTAAAAATTACATTGAATTGTTGGAGCAGGATGAAGAAATAAAAAAGCTATAGGGAAAGCTGCAAAAGCCAAGCAGCTAGAATAATCATGAAAACTAAGTTTTTGCAGCATTTATTGAAGACTACCACTGTCACCCGAAAWAAAAAAATATATTTTGTTGTTTTTTCCTGAACTCTACCAATGTTACTGCACACAATGAAACTCCTGCTGCTCCCAGCAGTCAGCCTCTCTGCAGACATAAAAGAGAAGCTTAAAGCCTGAAAATTAGACATTTTTCTTGTTTCAAGGTCCCATGTTTTTTTTCTTTTATTCTGCCTCTTTTTGTCAGACTATACACTCTTAAATTGCGATGACACATTTTACATCTCCTATATGTGTTCGAGGACTGCATAGCTCCCTCAGTGGGCACAAAAGACCACAGTGTACTCCCACAAGACCTTCAAAATAAGTATCCTTGTTTGGATTTGCTAGTGTAATGATCTGAGATGTTCAAGAGGAATGTTTCATTTTATTGAGGTCATAATGCTGAGTTTTTGTCTTGGCTATATTTTGTTGTTTTTGTCCCTCACCACTGGATGGATTTACAACAGATTTTTTTCAGTTCTGTTTTTTGTTACAAACATTTAGGGAAAATTATATGAAGTTGTGGCCGTTTTATTGTTCGAGATGTTTACAGTTGTTGTTAGAAACCAGTAATGGAATAAATGTTTTTAAGGTCTAATTTAGAAGAAAATACCCAAAAGACTGTAAAATGTTCCAAAACTTTCAAGAACAGAACTAAGAAATTTAACAACTTGAAGCTTTTGTCATGGTTTTGCAAATTCACTTTTGGTTGGAGCTTGAGACCAAAAAATGGAGCACCACAATGAGTGGTCACCATTTATGCATTTTATTTCTACATTCAGCCAAACAAGACAATAGTTGTGTTTCCATTGACCAAGAAAATGCGCTAATTAGAATTTCGAAAATAAATTTGCTTGATGGAAAACAAAATGGTTTTGCACTAGGATAAGATGGTTTTTCGGCCGTATCGAAATTGGTGTATTTCGCAAAAMTGCAATGGAAACACTTTTTTCGTTTCATGGGAGTAATGTGATCAACAAGTGGATGTTTCTGCTGGCCAAAAAGATTACAAAGAAGAAGACAACAGGAAGTAGAAGTAGTAATAAAATCACATAATTAGTAAAAGAAAGTAGAAAAATCACTGACTACAATTTCCCAAAAACGCTGCAAACATTGCCGCTCCCAAGTGGCTGATGATGAGCACTAGTGTCGCGGTAGCAATATGCATGTGTTTAAATCCGATGCTGCCATGTTTGTAATGACTTATCGCAAGAACAAACGTATTCACGTGTGACTTTAATAGCATATTACTTAATGGAAATGCTGCAAATGCGAAACTGTTTTTTCAACATTAACAGAATATCAACAAAGTTTTGCGCACATTTGCAATGGAAACGCAGCTAATGATGATCCGCAGACTCTACGTTTTCTCAGGATATGGAGGAGTTCAACACATGACTAAAACAAACTGAGTAGTGCCAGTCGGTTGATGTAAGAAAGAAAACGTGGAACACTTTGCACTGYCAATTCATTGAAAAATAATTCAAAGCAAAATACTGTAGCTGTCTTGTCAGCTACAACAATCCAACCTCAAAAAGAATACTCTGTGGGACACTAGATCAATATAAAGTTGTCGATTGCCTCCGGCAGGTGAGTAAGAGAAACTGAGGAAGTAAGTCTGAGAAACTCACAGCCACAGACAGAAACCAAGGTCCAGAGAGAGGTGTTCGCTTTGACCATATTGAATGCATGAGGCCAGGTTTCCACACACCGCTTCATGAATAAACGGAAACACCACACTGTTCACTGGGCTTTCCCTACAGCACATTGCAACTTCTGCTGACGTGTTACCATTACAATGCTTGTAAGCACTTCTCCTCCTATGACCCCCCTCTGCTCATGAAGCTTGAATCAGTGTTAGCAACTTGATGGAAAGACGATATATATATAACCACTGTTTCCCACAGAATAAATGCATTAGTTGCTAAAGGGGCAGCTCCCAAGGGGAAACGCTTACACTGCAAAAGCCAAAGGGCTACAARAAAGCTTACACGGTCTTGGCCCCAGTCATTTGGATCAGCTTTGAAAGCACAGGTGTAGAGGGGTAAACCCAGCAGCTGGTGCAGGAGTAGGCACTTTTTCCTTTCGATGTGTAACACGAGGCGGCGATTTCAAAAGCTCTTAAACGCTAAAGGACATCCAACGTGACAACTCATAACTGAGAAACTCTTCACAGGTGCTCCCCGTCTTTCTGTAGCCTAGCAACAGTACGGTGCATGCTGTTTTTTTACTCTGCAGCTGTGTACGTTACCGCGTAAGCAATGCTACCACCTTCCTGGAATGTGAAGACAGGGAAAAGCAGCAAAACAGAGGAAAAATGAGRAATGCTATACCAGAGAAAGACCGTATAAACAAGACGGACAGCGTATATGTAACAGGAGAGACTAAATGGGGTGAGAGACTTAGAGAGAGACAAACGAAKGACTTAAAAATWACATATTAAAATCTAATGATAACAAAGACAAACAAGCAAATCCTCTCGCGCTTGGAGACATCTGGTTGCTATGGCAACGGGAGAGGCGGGAGAAGAGGAGGAGGCGAGGTGTTCGCCTTCCCGTGCGCAGTGTTTCCCCCTCACACTCTCTCACGTAGATGCAGCCGCAGTCTTCAGCAAAACTGATGTAACGTGTCCCACTTCCATTCCAGAGACTCCCGCAGAGCCAGGAAGCTCTCTGCTCTCTTCTCCTGGTCCGCTGCAGGAGCCGTTGATTACGCTCCAAGCCAGATGTTGAACCACAGGGAAGGATTTATCTTTGACAGGGAGATGAATATTACATGACGCAAGGTCATCTTCAGTAGATWTATGCTTGTGAGTCCTCCTGCAGTCGTAGAAGAACTGTACGTATTTGCAAATCCAATAAATATTGCATAAATGGCCTCTTTTGTGTTCTCCTTCTAAGTTCCTCGCTCTGACCATCTATCACGGTTTGTTATTTCATTCATAGTCAGACGGCAATGGAACAGCAAAGATTAAATCATTCATTAATTCATGCGTCCATTTATTTGGCTTAATCTGCTTGATTTGAACAGACTGTGAGCTCTTTGGGAGAAGTGTGAGTGATAAATGTGGGAAAAACATGCTGATGCAAGAGGTTTGCTTTCTTTCCCCGATGCTCTCTCAGCATTGATTCACATGGCTGTGGATGGATGGGTGTGCAACCAAGCAAAGATTCCAGATATACTCCAACCACATTATCAACAAACTTTTAGTGACATTCATATCTGCTTGTATACATTCACATAGAAGTCCGACTATGTGACGAAGATGTTGCATATACAATAATATTAAAAAAATCGTCTTTATTTATGAAGTATTTTACTCAAGAGTTTACAGTGACTGTCTTTTTTAGCTCTGTTCTTTAAAGGGGCAACATTATGTGTTTCTCAGGCATACATTTAAATACTATATCATAA
>NW_013952404.1:3786149-3794618 GCF_001266775.1 Austrofundulus limnaeus | reverse complement strand
ACTCTATAGGTATATGTTTGAGTAAAATGAACATTGTTATTTTATTCTATACTGACAACATGCCTCTGAAATTAGAAGCACAAAAAATTGTATTTATTTGCAGAAAATGAGAAATGATCAAAATGGCGACAAAAATGCAGTGCTTTCAGACCTCAAATAATGCACAGAAAACAAGTTCATGTTCATCTAGATACAACAAAACTAATGTTTTAACTCAGGAAGAGTTTAGAAATAAATATTTGGTTGAATGCTTTCCACCAAATACAGGGAAACTATGCAGTGGTGTCTTTTCCGAGAGCGTTATAATCACAGTCTAGTAAAGTGGTCTTCATCTTTTCAAGTTGTAATGTAGACCATAGGGGTATTTTCTTTGACATGTAAATAAAAAAATACATGTTGACAGCTTCTCTGAAAGATTTAGGACTTTTAATAACATGTAGGAAAAACGTAAAAAAAAGCATTTGCATTGACGTTTCACAGATGGTTCCACCCTGAGTTTATGTTTAGTTGCTCACACATCAATTTCAGAGAAAGAGATATTTAAAAAAAAAAGGTTGAGATGCATCTCGATTAGACTGTCGACTCAGAGAAGACAGAAAAAGATTTATGGCCCCGCAAGAATAAACAGCTGGAACTTATGGGAGCAGTCTGTCTGTGTCAGAGTCAGCCTTGAATTTCCAAGGAATGAAAGTCAAGTCACGATTTGGTGGCAGAGGGTCAAAGACACGCAGTGATACATGAGTCTATCATCCAATTTACAAAACGACCCAGAAGCTGAATATTGACCTAAGTGTAGGATGATAACCGTCTATACATGCTTTGGAGTTAAAAGACATGAAAAAACAGGCATGTTCAGGGTGGCAATAAACAACTAACATATGAGATGTATGACTCCATGAGGTGTTAGCTACTCTGTATCATAAAATACAGATGTGAAGATCATTATTTGGCAGCTGCAGTCTAAATTATAAAAACAGAACTATGTGGAGTAAGTACCAAATCAGGGAACACTCCAAGCTCACCTCGCTTGGGCACCATTTGCATTTTCCCCTCAAAGCTGGTGATTTACGCTCCTTAAATAAAACCCATCATCCACTGGCAGTTTCTAGTCCACAGTGACTTAATTAATGCCAACTATATCCACTCTCATACGTGGAACATGTCTAGGAGTTTGCTTGTCGATCAGCATCTGCCGCCACTGCAACAAAATATGATCCCAATCAATGCTGTAATGGCTTAGAGGCTGTGGACCTAATCGGCCTGGCAGGAGCGGCAACATCAGCGGCAGGAGTGATGGAACATTTAGTGTGTATTGYAGATGGAGTGTGTGTGTGCGGTGGTGGAATGGTAGGAAATTAATTTCTGTTTTGTGGGTTCGCACCAGGGATGTTTTTATCATGTGAATTGAATTGTGTTCGGTAATGCGTTCAATTGAATCGTTCAAACATGAATAATACAAATGCCTTTGATGTAAATATAAATAATATATAGAGCAGGGGGCATTGGGGATGGGGATGTGTGCGATTATTCGCTTGCTTTAAAAAAACATAGGACTTCAACTTGGATGGACATGTAATGGTGCGTTCACACCGAACGCGATTTCAGCGTCAAAATCGCAGCCAACGCTGAAGTTTGAAGCTTGTGCACTTTGAGGTCAGACGCAGGACAGTTGTTGAAGCGCCGCACGGCGACAGCTGCCCCGCCCCTCCCTCCTCTGTCGGGCTCTGTTTAATGTCGGACGAGGAAGTGGCTTTGCTTTATTTACAGACAGCCAGAACGTGTGACGTTCATTAGATAATTAATTCATAATTAATTAACCAGATAATTCAGAGTAGAGGCTCACAGCTCGCTTTCAGGACTATTTTTTTCAGTCTGATGAGTCGCTGCCACGCATTGCTGCGGATCAGGACACGACTGCAGCACTCATTTCAGCTAAAGAGCAGGAGCTCCGTCTGTTTCAGGTTAGTGGACATCATTCAGTAAACTGTCCCGTCGGGAAATATGTCRCTACGTCACACAGTGGAGTCTCTCTGATTGGTTGACGCCGCGCGTCGAGCTGCAAAAGTTCAGATTTTCTAACTTCAGCGATTTGGACGATTTGGACGATCTGAGCGTTCGACGCTCAGATCGTCCAAATCGTCCAAATCGCGCTGCTCTAATCGCGCTTGAGGCGCCGCAGAACTTCCCGACGTTGCTTGAAGCGCGTCCACCATAGACTTTGTATGTAAACCTGCTGCTCCTGACGCTGAAATCGCGTTCGGTGTGAACGCACCATAATTGAATCTTGTGACACTGCAGAAGCTTATCGAAACAATGCGAATGTGTGCCGTAATCAAAGCTAAAGGTCCAACGAAATATTAGTGTGTGACCTTTTTTATTTTTTTTTTGCCCTGGCAGTGTACGTCACCGTTTTAAAGTACATTGCAGATATTTTGTTTGAAACTAAATTTCCCACTCAATTTTGGAAAAGAAGCAAATAAAATAAAAAATAAAAAAGCCCCAAACAACAAAGTACAAGAAGGCAGCACAGAACAGGTAACTACACTGTATGAAATCAAATAAAATGTGAGTGTGGGTCTTTATGTGTAGCTACACTTTAATGTTGAACTTCATGACTTTAAAAAAAAGCATCACTTAAATGTGATATTCAAAGACATAATAAAAAAATAAATAAATTTGAGTGCAAGCTCAGCTGCCCACATCATTTAAGCATCACCTGGCTAACAATTCAGACACGGCAAAGCAAAACAAACAACAGGGAACCGCACTCTGCTCTCAATATAACTGGTTTAACTACAAGCTGAAAGAAATGAGTTCTGTCAGCCTTGCAGTGACACGAATTTACCAGAACTTGGCAGTGTTGCAGTACTCAAGACCGGTCTCAAGACCACTTTTTGATGGTCTGGTTGCACTCTGTGTTGTCTCGGTCTCGTACATTGAAGGCTTGTAATTTTATTTCAAGAGGAGTCAAGACCTCAACTTTGGAAATATCACTAAATTGCCTGAATATTGTCCAATTTATTTGCTAACACCTTCGCTTTCACTGGATATAAAATTTACTGATTCATATCAAAGTTTGACTCATTGTTAATTATGTATTTTTGTTACAGCTGTCACTCATCCCCACTCCCTTTTACTCACACGCAGCACTCCAAGAAAGTGAGCAGTGGTTGTCTGGGAGGGAGAAAAGAAGTCTACAAAATCTTTTGTAAGACAATACATAAAACATAAAGAATATAGTTGTAAAACAACATCCAGGAGAAAGCATACAGTGACTTCTGCAGTGCTTCACTGACAGGCAGGACCACCTCAAACTTTTATCATCACTTAAAAAGGAAGCACAAAGAAAGGAAAACTGTGTAAGTGATGTTAGCAAAGCTAGCTAGCTAATGTTAACAATATGCCTCTGTACCAATTCTTTACCTGGCCCTCACACAAAACAATTTAGTCAATATTAGCTATACATATTAAGTCAGTTACCTATGTATTGTATACTTTAGGTTTTAGGGCACTAGTGTCTGCTTTATTTCTGGTATTGGTCTCGACTCTGTCTCGCCCTCACTTGGTTTAGCCCCTACAAGTCTTGGTCTTGTCTCAGTCTTGAAACACTCTGTTCTTGGTCTTGGTCTCAGGTTAGCTGGTCTTCTTGATTACAACACTAGCTCTTTGTAACAAAGATATCTAGACGTGACTACATCTTCTGTCATATTATCACAAGGAGATCTAGGCCTACCAAGAGTTACTTAGCTGTACACTGYTTTAAATATGACTGGAAAAAGGGAAACTATTAGCCTGGTAAAAAAACAGYCCCTTGTTCTACGGTTTGCTTTGTACAGAGGGTCTGGACTCTCAGCCATTGAGACGCAATTTCTTGCTGGAGGCGTGGACTCTGTTGAAGTTTAAAACTATTGGGTTGACTTTACCTAATTGCTAACGGTTGGCTGTGAYGTATGCAGTGCACCATCTCAACCGTAAAGGAAGCTAAGCTAAGAAGCTAACCAGAAATTGCGTGCGCTGTAAAGAACCATTCTCTACCAAGCTGAATGAGATGGCTGTAAATTGCTAAACTACAGGCAGCAGGCAAAMTAAAACGGTGCAGAAAATAGACGTCATTCACAACTCCTTCTGTTTGCTGATTGGCCCGGTTGAAATTCTACTGGAGACAACCTCGTCTATGGGAGAAAACCCAGACGGAGCAGAGAAGGGAAACTAGAATTGAGAACTGCGTAGGAAGGCAAGAGCCAGGCTAGAAAATTATGCAATTAATGAAAACTGAGGCACAAATCTACAAAGCAACTCTAGTAGACATTTTTAGGATAGAAAAATAAAAAATCCAAAAAGCAAAGTCACAAAGTTAACACTAGAAAAACTGGTGGTATGAAAAGATCTTCCCTCTTCTGCACCGTAAAGATACCAAACAATGAATTCTGTGTATTGTCACAACCCTACTGAACAGATAAACTGATTTCTAACAATTCCATTTTTAAACTGGTCTCAATGTCTATCATGATAAAATGTGAGGCACTGCTAAAATAGAAGCAAGAAATGGGAAACAGAATTAATCACAAAATACCCTTGATGGTTCGGGATACTTTATTACCCTTTAGCTAGCCATTTAGGACTAAGGGACAGATCGACAAAGTAAAATGACATCCCGGTGATRAGATCATCACCTCACAGAAGCCCAAATTATACAGACTGGCACATGCTAATGAAATCCAATCTTGTATCCCTTCTATTCATTAAGAAAATCAAGACTGATGTCCTTTGAGAGATCTACATATAATATATGGGTCCTTGAACTTTTCAGGTTTTTGTGGTAATTCTTTTGGTATGCAGCAGAGAACATTATAATTTAAAATGTCCCAATACATATATATTATAGAAAAGAGAGCAGCTTTAAATGCTCTGGTTTCGGGCTTGAAAAATATCATAAATGTGAGTCTTAAGCCCCCATGGACACTATAGACATGGCTCCATATTCATGCAAATGGAAAAAAAAAGAAGAAAAAAAAAACCCCCGAAAGAAAAGACCAATGCCCATCTGCACAATGCATCTGTTGCTTGGTATCACTCAACAATCTCTATTTCACAGATTGGGTTTACTCTCTGGCATGCTGTTTCTGACTTATAATTTTAATTCATTTGACTACAAACATGCGTTAGCCCAGATAATACTTTAATGGTTACAAATATCTGGGGATGAAAAGGTGAAACCTATTACTGAAATTTGGAGATTAAGAGTTGCAAATCTGTTTTGAACCTTTTGTCAAACTAAAGCTTGGAAAACCAGAGACCATTTCAACATCTTACTGTACGGATGCTGCAAATAGTATGCATAAAACAAGTTGWTTTGTTTTAAACAATGATTAATGATCCAAGCGTGCTAATCTTTCGCCGTGTCTGTAGGTGATAATGCCAGACATGTGCTGCTCAGTGGGTTTCACAGCAGCACCACCTGCCCTAATGACCCTGACTCTTACAAGTCAGCGGGTCGCTGGCTCGACCTGCGGARGATCAGCTGTGAGAAGGAGGAGGAGGAAGAGGGGGAGTAGAGGCTGAAGAAGTGTTTATCCCCAGCTTGCGCTAAAAAGCGTTAGGTAGCCAACATATCATCCCAGCGGTGTCGCATTTCCACAGAGCTCTAACGGAGAAAGTGTTAATGTGAAAATTGTTTGTGGCCGCACCGCCAAACAATCTAACAAGCAGAAGTAACAAGTATTGCATTTTACAGTCTTTTAACACGTGGTTCTCTCTGCTAGACTTCCAACTTTCAATTGTTTTTTTTCAATAACTTTTACAGCAAAAAACACTATGTTTAATTATATTGGTATATTTATTTAACTCCGTTATTCCGTTAAAAACCAKGCCTGCATGCTGTGGTCACTAGATAATGCTTTGCAGTGTCATGGACATGTCACACTGATGATGTATTGTGGCTGTTACGTGAAGTTGCAGCGGGGTGGATGGAATTGCATTCTTGTGATGACTGCTTGCGTAATGTGATGAGCAACACAAGTAGATGGCAGCAAAGTGACTTATGTGGTCCATGTTAATGTGACCGCATGAAGACATTTGATCACTTTATAGACAGTTTTGTCAATCAGGCTTTTGAGATCTGTGAAGTAGGATGGAAAGAAGATTTTTTGTACAAAAGCTAGAGTTTATGACATTTTTCGGCACAGATTACTTGTAAAAAGTATGAAAATGTAGTCATGAAATATAATTTATTTTCTTTGCTTGAGAAAAAGCACCATGCTTGTACATCAGTTCATTAAAGAAAACCAACACATACCATCACAACCTTAGATTAATCCTAAATGTAACAGCTGACCTGAACATGACTTTTTGTTTTGTTTTCAAATATATTTACCAAAAGACGAAAAATAAGAATTGAGGTTACATTATCCAGGTTAAACTATTTTACAGGCAAAATCATGCCAGTGACCTGTGCTTTTAAAGTACAAAACATATGCAACTTTTAGAGATCAAAAACTACTTATTCAGATTTTCAGTGGTAACAATGAGGCTTGCATTAAAATAGGGCTTTCACGTTAATGCATATTTGCTACAATCCTCAGCAAGAACAAAAGAAACCTGGGTATTATATAAAAACAGCGTGCACTCATCTGGCATACATACAATTAAATTATATTGTTTTTTTAATCTTATGACACAGATTATTCTTTGGTGCATATAGAAAAGCTCTTTTAATAAGCACTCAAAAAAATTACATGTGAATGCAATGCTAACAAAACTATAAAAATAATAGACTTATTTCTTGAAAAATAGATACCAAACCTTGAAAATCATATTAAACGTGCTCTCATGAGATTGCATGATTTCACACTCAGCTTATGCACCGTGCAATAGTTTGTTCATGATCTAGAGTCTACTGTGGATGACTGTCCTCAACTACCTCACCAAAGTTTAGCTCAAAGTCTGTAAAATTCAAAGGTAAATAGGTAAAGTTCTTTTGGTCCAGGCTACAGTCAGGTGGATTTGGTGGCCATCTTGAATCAGGTTGATTCCAAATGTTAAGTCCTCAACATTGCCTGTTATGTAAATAAGAACGGTTAGCTGGAAACTTTTTTAATGTTGGATCCATGGAAGCATAGAGAGAGCTGAGCAAGGCACGTGAGCGAATATTTCAACACATGTGAAGAAATCTGGATGATTTGTTTGTATCATGGATTAGCTTCTGATGCTGTTGAAGCATTGTACACTTSTACACAAATTTGTGTCTGTGTGCTGCAAGAAAAATAATTGACATGAGAGACTAAGGGCATAGATTTTGTGAAATAAAAAAGATAAGTTGACAAAAGGTAAATCGGGTTAGGATTAAGTTGGATTTTTGTCCTTTATATGGTCAGTTATGTATGTATAAGTTCTGGTTGAAGATTAAAATAAATTTAGAAATCAAAACTTGCTTATCTTACACCTAAAACTGTATATGAGCAAACAAATCACTGAATGTTTGGCCTTTTAGAGGTCCTATGACAAACATCTGCCAATACTGTGGCTGAAAATGCAACAAATACATGTTCAGAGGACCATCTCCAGGAAAAGACCTCTCACCTGACCCCACTTTCTGTTTGATAGATGCAAACACTCACTCACTATATTTCTATTTCTTCTTCACTTTATGTCTCTTTAACTCTGAAGGTTTAGCAATGATGAATCATTTTTTTCCTCAAGTCGGCATCATTTCACCTTTGACCCATCTCCTCCGGTGGTCTGTCTGCAGGGAGCACAGTGTGACCACTGCTCATCGGACCTGATACCGATATCCGTCACAGATCTTGGCCTCGCTGTTCGGCCTAAGGCAAAAGCCCTGTTCTTGAAAATTTGAAATCATGAATCATCTTGAAACACTAAACTTGAGCATCAAATATGATCCAATAGCCTTTTAAAATGGCAACATTTGATTTTAGCACAGCGTTAGATGGTTTGAAACACTTGAAAGTAAAACAATAATATTCTAACAGAATTGTGTAATTTTTAATTTGCAAGTACTTATTGAGTGATAGAATTATGCACAATTAATTCTAGTRAATTTATCATTTATGACAAGAATATTATTCAGGCTTGTCAGAAAAAAGTTTTGTAATTGCTACATTGACMGAGCTGTACATCAGAATGTTGCCATATGGCTAAAATCTGTTCAAAGCAACACTTTTTACTATCAACTTTTCCCGTTCAAAAAGGCTACCACAGCTATCTCACATTAGTCAACACAGAAATTGCAACAATTCAGTGAAATTGGCATATTTACCTGAAAGTTGGCGTGGTAGTAGATGAGAGTCATCCTCAAAACACTCTAAACCAGAGATTCTTAACCTATGGGCCRCAGCCCAGCGCCACCTTAAGGACCTCAAAAGAACAACAGTTTTCAACTTTGGGCCGCAGAGGGCCGAGGGACCGCATTGGCTGTGTCCAAAACGGCAGGACGGGTCCTCCGGAGGACCC
>NW_013952404.1:3780675-3782949 GCF_001266775.1 Austrofundulus limnaeus | reverse complement strand
CTTTTAAACTGTAAGTGTATTTAATTTAGTTATGTTAGTTAAGATAGTTTAGTTATGATGTAAATACAATAAAAATTAAACCAAGATTTTGAATAATTATCATTTTGCAGTACATTGGTAAAATCTGACTGGGCTTCGTGCCACTTTATGTTCAACAAATTGGGCCCAGAGGTCAAAAAGGTTAAGAACTCCTGATCTAAGCATTAACACATCTGCCAGGTGGCCATCGTCACTCAAAACTGCGAGAAAAATGCCAAGAGATTTGTATTCCTTCAATAAACGTCAGGCATTAAATTCAAACTATTATTAGCTCTATAGCACCTCCTTCTGCACCAAAACCGGAAAGAATGAAATATCTTTCAACAAGGCACTGCCAGTATTTTCGTTGTTTTTAAATGAAAATTAAACACAAATAAGGTCAAACTGTGACACCTGCTGACCGAGAGCAACAATGCACAGAAAAGACAAAAAGGTGAGTCAGAAGGGTTTTTACATTAAAATGACTTGTTCTGTGTTAAACTGATGATGTCTATTCTCCTCAGAAGACAAGTCAAGACACATTAAATAGATGTCTGACTCACYGGTGTCACTTTCTGAATGTCATGCCACAGACTAATTAGAGGAAGTCTGTGTTTGCTATCAGACCGTGTGAACTGCTGTGAAGTAATGCAGTGAGAAGCCCTGCGAGAGATGTGCTGAGATCAAACTAAAAGGCAGAATAAGCTGCACTGTTGCGGCATCCCTCCGCCCACACACTCGCCCTGCTCACTCACATGTGCGTACTCTCTCTGCTGGAGAATATGTGTGTGTGTGTACAGTCAACGTGGCTCTAATCACTGCACATCCATGCGTGTGTGTGTGTGTGTGTGTTTATGTCCCACATATATTCATCACAAATTCTTTTTTATGTAACTTTTCCCCCCAATTTTTTTTTGGTTTACTGTCACAATCCCTCCCACCTCTCTCCCTCTTTCTCTTTATTCTCTCTCTTCTTTTCTCTCCCACTCGCTCACAGTCACCAAGACGTGCACCCATCTACCCGCCCACGTACGCAGTTGGCACGGGTGAGTCCCCAACAAGCAGCGCGGCTTGGCATGGGGCTATGCAAAGAAATACAAAAATTGTTGCGGCGCCACTGCCTAATGGTGTCTCCATGGCAACTAAGGGAGCAAGGCCCTCCGAGGCGTGTCAAACAAACATGAGATTTTAAACCCTAGCAAAAATTAAAATATATATATTTGTAATTATTAAATGTTGTTTTTGCCTCACTACTGTATACAACACACTTTTTATCCCCGCAACGGTCAAATAACATTTTTTTTTAGTTCAGTAAAAATTGGTTTCGTTGGAGTTTTGTCCCTAAAGCTTATCCAGTTTTAACCTCTTTGGTGTTATTTTTGGTGGCTCGATGGATCAGTGGTTTGCACTGATGCCTCACAGCCAGAAAATCCTGGGTTCAATCCCCAGTTTGGATCTGGGCTCTTTCTATGGGTACTCCCGTTTCCCACACAGGCCAAAAACGTACAACAGGCTGCCTTCAGGTAAACCACTTGCAAAAGAGATCTGTGATCTCAGTGGGATTTGTCTGGTTAAATATATGTTGATAAATAAGTTATGTAATTACCAACTCTGTAACGGGTGTGTGAAAAGTAAACTGTGTAGAACGTTAACATTATGTCCTTTAGAACAGAGATTCTTAACCCATGGGCAATTGGGCCRCAAGCACCACCTTGAGGGCCTCAAAAGAAACACAGTTTTTTAACTTTGGGCCACGGAGGGCCGAGGGACCGCATTGATTTTGAGTAAGGTGCAATACACTTTCTCACCACAAGTAGCTGTAATGTGCCACTCAGATGTTTAACAACTTTTTTAATATGCAGAAGAAGAACCTTAGAAACCTTCCGAGAATGGAAACGTACCGTATTTTAAATAAGTAGAAGCAAAAATGAGAGTAACTCRTCAAAAAAYRCCWAAGTTTGTCACTAATATKAAGTRCAGCTTCTGTTTTTAGCATGCAATATTTTAAAAGTTCAAAACATTATCAAATACAGTTGCAGATACAGCTATGTTTTAATTTGCACTTTAAATAATTTTTGTAGTTTATTTTTAAACATTTTAATGTATTTTAAATAAATTTTAAACTTGTCAAAAAGCTGTTGTTACTGTTATTGTTTGTCACTAATATGAAGAGCAGCTTCTGTTTTTACCATGCAATATTTTAAAAGTTCAAAACAATATTAAATACAGTTGCAATACAGCTATATTTTAATTTGC
>NW_013952404.1:3769699-3780357 GCF_001266775.1 Austrofundulus limnaeus | reverse complement strand
ATATATAGGTATGGGCAGGTTACAATATAAAAATGTTTGTGATAATCATGTTTTGTGATTATTTGACATGAGCATTACTTTTAAACTGTAAGAGTATTTAATTTAGTTATGTTAGTTATGATAGCTTAGTTAAGATGTAAATACAATAAAAATTAAACCAAGATTTAGCATAATTACCATTTTGATCCATACATTGGTAATGTCTGACTGGGCCTCGTGCCACTTTATGTTCAGCAAATTCGGTCCCGAGGTCAAAAAGGTTAAGAACCCCTGCTTTAGAACATCTAGGTTATATGGTATTTATTTACTTATTTCTACTTATATACATATGACTTTATATCCCCTGTAAACAGTATTAGAGAGCTGTTTTACTGCCCTGACTGTTTATGAAAAATTCTAGAAACTACATAAAGACAAAATGATCATGTTCTTTTAAAAGTAGTTTTTTAAAAAATATTAAAGGCAAAAAGTTTCAGTTCCCAAATTTGATAATTAAAATGAGACCAAAAAACAAAACAAAACATCGTATCAGAGTTTTAAACTACAAAACCTTGTGTTGAGAAAGATATGAGCTGTTGTGCTCAGGTTATGTGTTGTGAATGAATCTCAGCTACAGCTACATCAAATTTCAGCTCAATATTTGTAAAACTGTCTGTTACATCCATTTATGTGTTGGTTAACGTCGATTAGCTTTGGGGACCATTTTAAAATGGACTGACCCCAAAAGTTATTCAGTTGAAGACGTAAGTTTGATTGATTAATTTCTGAATGTTTTATTAAAACCCGTCTTGTGGTTCATATGATTTTTTTGAATATTAAAAATAATCATAATAATGACGATAAGAAGAAGAACAGGTTCTTTATTCTTTATTCACACGCTTTTTCTCTCTTCATTTTTATCTCTGCGGCACTAATTATGCCCACTGCTGTTTGCACCACTTCGCAAGAAAGAGACTGTGCCAGAGCATGAGATGTTTTATTATCCATTGACTTTTGACCAAAGGGATTAAGGTGTGTCAGCAAACTGCTGGTGGGGGTAAAGGGAGGAAAAGCATTGCAGCTGCAGTAGTTTATTGGAATGTAACTTTAAAAAGACTGGTCAAAGTGGTGCTTTCAAGTAGCAGAGAGCTTGTTCAGTTTCAGTGCATGAGTCATTTGTTGTTTGGAATTGTGACTTAAAATGAATTGCAACCTATTGGCAGGCTAGGGAAAGGAAACAAAACAGAAAGAGAAAAAGCGACCTAAAAGGAGCAGTGGTGAGTGACAGAGAATAAGAAATGGGTGTAGTGATGCATCAGCTCAAGAAGAAGGATCTCTTCTCTTGTTTTGGGTTCTGTTCAAGATTCCCATCAGGAGGTGGCCCTTGGTTTGAAGAGGCAGCTGTTCAGAGCCTCAGTGACACGCTGCGTTTGCTGTTGGTTGATGGTGTTTTTGTCGAAGCTCTCCAAAAAAAGGTGGTTGAAAAAGTCAATTGGAAGTAAAACTATTACAGCGGCAGACTGATTGTGAGCTAACAGTTGATTACTCCTCATGCAAACAGCAACAAACATAAACACTGTCTGCTGCATACATCAGTAGYTGATCATCTACAGCATGCAGGATGCATCATTCCACATTAGAGCACCAAAGTGACCTAATATACTGATGCATACAGTCATTCAGGGAGTGCAACGTTGACTATACACAACAAGCCCCTGACATGGTGCTTTTTTCAAATGCCATAAACTGGAATGATGATGATCCATTTCAAATTAAATGTCCTGTCAAACACATTTCTTTCCATCAAACTCCCTGCAGCAGCAGACTGGAGAAAAGAAGTGCATGTAGTTCACTTCAATTCTGTTCATTTCCTCTGGATGCGCAACAATGTGGTTTCTTAAGCCAAATAAATCAACATAAATGGTTTGCAAGCTATGAGCACTGAAAATATGATTTATCAGCAAATGCAAACAGGGTTGAATTAATGTCTTTAAATGTCTCAGTCTAGTGCTTTGCTTAGAATAAAATGTGTAGCTGCATGCCATTAGCACAAATACATTTTCAGAATATTATTACAAGGTGCTAATGGCATATTCAGTACATATTGCTGGTATCGCTACATGTCAAGACAGATGGATGACAGGTTGTGGGATTTTTCAGTGCTGTCCCTCACAGAAAACTTCCCTTTTCCCACCTCGTTGTTCACAAGCCTGAATGTTTCAGCTTCTGCAAATATTGCTGTCAAGAGTTGCTGTAAGACCGTTGTCCCACATATTTAATGTGAKCCGCCAAGAACAGAAACAATGGCTTCATCCATCTGTGTTTTCTTTAAACTGCTAATTTGGCCTTTTTTTATTCCCCACTGGCAGCTATGGGGAAACGCTTCATTCATGAAGCACATTGATATAGTGCGTCATACTGAGAGAGAATTAACATCTAACCCATGGAGAAAAGCCAAATCTAACCAAACATGGGACACAWACTGACCAAGGCAACAACAGAGAAACACACTTGGTAGTTTTTTAAAAGACCAGTTTGTCTGTTAAGATTTACCTTTCACCGGAGAGACATTCCTCATACAAAAAAGGTGTAGTGGCAATGTTTCTAAAGGTCAAACATCTGTATTTGCCTGAGCTTTATTCCACAGRGAGATCTGCAAGGAGACGAATGAACAAGACGATCTCCTGAACCGTCATCAGCCCTTATTGCAGACTCAGAGTCCAAAATAACGATTCAAATACATGCTCAATAAATGTTAACATTATGCATGGCCAATAAATAAATAACTATCACTGGCCCGACAATCCGTAAGTCCTTTGAAATTGCAGTGCTGTGTCTTTGTGTGTACTTACTGAGACTAATACCACCCACTTTATCCCTCCACAGCAGTGGATTTCACACCAGCAATCTGTGTTGGTGTATTAAACACAGAAAATATAAGAGGTAAAGTAATCCTGTAACATTTAAATCAAAATGCTAATCAAGTTCGAAACATTTTGCTTATTTCCCCTTATTTTTTAGTGAGAAAAATGGATGTTTATGTCGACAACTTGCTATCAGTTATCTAACGGTATAACATATCTAAAACTTTAGTGACAGGCGTGTATTTGAATATTTTCAAGTTCACACAAAGTATTCATTTGTATTTGTTGATCATTTGTACCTCCAGACAGGTGATCATGAAGAAAAACAGTTCATTTTGGACCCTGCTTCTATCGTCAAACCAGATTTCTCAGGTTTAGTGCTTGATTAGGTCAAATCAATGCTAAGTGAATTTAATTTGCTGCAGGTTATAGAAGGCTAGGTTACTGTTTGTGTAGATGAGGTATGCAAGAGAAAAGACACCTATGATTAACTTGTATACRATGGACACAATTTTACACTGGTTAATGTTAGATTTCATTTTTGTATTGATTCAAAATGATAATTGCGATAGTTTTGTTCTTTAGACCAGTGGTTCCCAAACTTTTTGTCTTCTGACCCACAAAATATCTATGGCGAAAACTTGTGACCCCAAATATTACTGGTCTGAGTACACGAACTTCATTGATAACCCTAAAAACACAGGCTTTTTGACAATCTAAACAACTTATACACAAATATAAATACTTATTTGTACTTATTTCTTGTAATAATTATAGGGAAAATATTACATCAGCAATTATTTTATTACCCTTTAAATTGATTTCTGGAGATTAAGGTGATTCATGACCCATAAGGTCCCAAGTCCAACTTTGGGAACCAAAGTGCAGTGGTTCCCAAACTTTTCAGCTTTTGACCCACAAAATAACAGTAGCAGAGACCTGTGCCCCCAACTGTTTTTGGATGATAAATATTTGTATCAGGTCAACAAAACATGGGCATAGTAACAATATTTACTACATTTATCCATTTTAAATAAACTAACTTCACTCATTTGTAACAACTAAGGCAAAAATGTAATTAATTCAGAAAATCTTTTCAGGACCCCACCTTGATGTTTCGGGACCCCACTTTGGGTCCCGACCCCAACTTTGGGAAACACTGCTTTAGACAATGGGATTTTAGCCTCATAGTGACATAAAAATCTTCAGTGTGCTACTTGACAGGAGTAGTGCTTGTTTAATACCTTTTAAACAAATGTGCTAATCAAAACATCATTAGGGAAATGACTCCACTAAATTAAAGGAAAGCGCAGACTGTGTCCTCCAAGACATTTAAATGTTTGTGGCATGCAAATCCCTTTAGTGTGTGTCTTGAACTTTTGAGAAACAAGAGCAGCTCATTTGTTAGTGATACAGTTTAACAGCATTTTGGCTCTGGGGTCCAGAACATTTCAGCTTTAGAGCACGAACCGAACTACTGAAAAGCTATTTGTCTTTTTGTGATGGATAGATTTAAACTCCAAACTGACCAAGACCACTTAAAACAATCCCGTGAATCGAACTCATTGACTGTTTTCCAACACGACTGCCATTTTTGTCCCCGTTTGAACGTGAACAAGTGCTTTGATGAACTGGGACTAAAAACAGCTACAGTATGTGCACGCTCATTTGGTGTTGATGTGATTTTTCTCCTGAGCCGTTTTTTTTTCTTTTGAAGCTAATTTTTTTTTCTGAGGATTTTCCACCTTCTTAGAAAGTGGCGCCGCTTAAATGATTTCTGCTGGCACTTTTTCAAAACAGTTACGATAAGTAAACAGTATGCCAACAGGGGGGCTTGTTTACACTGTGGATCAGCTGATTGGGCAATCTAATTCTTGAAACGAGACGGCAAATCCTCAACATGTCGCAAAGGAGATATTGTAGGGGATAAGCCAAACTGAAAGCGGAACGAAGGAGGTTGAAACTACTCCCCCCTACCTCAGTCATTACGGAGAATGGGTCCCAGGCAAATAAGATGACACGACTTTCAGTATGTATGGGCAGGAGGAGGTAGCAGTGCATGTTAACAGCAGATGCTCCAATCCTGGAAACTGTTCAYTGAGGGCTGTTTCACTTTTCTGGACAGAATTCATATTGTGGTAAGAATGATCAAGTCTGCATGTGACAATTTAATCAATTATTCCTCCTCTGCTACACTTTTTTTTTCAAATAAACAAGTGTGTTACATTTTGGAATTAGTAAAGTTTTATTTAGCTTAATTAAATTGTTCAGWGTTTTGATCTGTGACACTTTGGGATGATGGGATATTGGCGAATTTACATAAATAGATTTGAGGTGAAAAAGAAGATGCATGCAGTGGAATGCATATTAAAATCTCTAATTAGTGTCTTGGGTAAAACAAGCTGAATTAACTTGTTTGGGGTTTCTTTCTGGTATGCAAATTTTATATTTTGGATTAAACCAGAAACTCTTCAGTATTAAGCAGCTGTTTACACATAGCAGTAATAACATATGCCATGGCTGATAATTTTCTTGCACCTGGAAAAATAAAAATAAAAACATCACGCAACTTCCTGAAAGTTGATTTGGATTATGAGCATCTGTTCAAACAGCACAAACTGATAGATGAAGAGCCTCTCAAATGAAGCCTCTGCTGTCTGTGCCTGAGCATAGCATCGCTTCTTTGGTGGGAGTGGGGTCTTTCTGCAGTGCAGCAGTGAACATTCAAACATCTCTGACTGACTGCAGCATYCCCGTGCCTCACCGAGTGGATGGATTTAAACCACGAGAACGTGTGAACCTGGGTTGTAAAAGTCCACCAAAGAGGCACCACAGAAAGCCACCGAATGCCTGACAGAGTGACGGCTCTGCGCCGTACCCGAGTGTTTCCCAAAAGAGGGTGTATGCTGCTGACGTATGTGCTCACAAACACGGGGAGCCGACGAACGACAGTGGATATAGGGTTAAAAGGGAGACACACAAACAAACAAACACGCACGCACGTAGAAAACAGAGCAAATAACCCATTTGCTTTTCCATGAACATAGAATTAAAGCACTTCATTCACAAAATAACACACAAGACGCCCACGCAGAGCTCACCTCTGAGATATGTAGAAGCCACACGCGCACACACACACGCACACACAAACACTGTAGTACCCTTATTGCACACACAAATGCCACAGAATCCCACAGCTCTCATCTCTGGYGAATTTCTCCAGGTGTTCAGTGTCTCTATAAAAGGTTTCACCCCAAAACACACTTCCATGCACATTTATTGCGCAAGCACCACTCCCTGTAGCCTAACTGAATTACTAATGACAGCGTGTGTAACACGCAAACAATACTTAAGTACCAACAACTTGTGATCACGTACAAGCTAATTTCAGTTGCATGCAGCAGAAAGGGATTTCGTTCGGAGCACTTTGGCAAACGACAGAGCTCAGAAACGTTGTCAAAAAGCACAAGTGTGTAGACACAGACATTTAAACATATAAATAGTTGCACGTCATCTGTTACCCATATCCTTTGACAGACTTGTTTGCACTCAACTTCTGCCAAAACAGCATCTCCTCATCTGAAGATGTTTACTCCTTTTAGGTAAAAACCCATTAAATGAAACGTAAYGTGAAATCATCACAAAGAACTTACCTTCTACAGGTTCTAACAAAAGGACGCATCTAGGCACACGAGGTTCTCAATCATCCAGTGTCAGCAGAAGCTTACAGTCATTTGTGTAAACGATGTGGGATTGAAGACTTCTTCAGCTGTCACATCTATCTTAAGACTTTTCCCTCACATTTATCCAGACAATCTGATGATGTGAATGTGAATGACAAAAAGAGTTATGGCTGCAAGAGGGAAGAAAAGGTGGTGGTGGTGGGGGGAACGATGGAGAAATAATCTCAGGTCTCCTCTCCTCCACTGAGACGAGTTGCGAGCGCACCATGAGGATGATCCACTGCAGCAGAGCTGAGTAGTGCACAGCAAAAACAGAGAGAGGGAGAGAAAGCAAGGGGAGAGAGAGAGAGAGGCAAAACAGGCATTTACTGCTGCTGGTTCGGAGAGCGTGGCACGAGCAAAAATCTGGGACTGGAGTCTGGATCCTGGTTTTAGTCTCTCATTGAGCGTTCGCCCCCCCACAAATGAAGAGTAATGGAGACATTTGGGGGACAAACAGAGGAGAGGAAAAGAGCAAGATGTAGCGAGAGGCTTATGTTTTCTCGGCACCAAGTCGACTCTTCTACTATCTTCTTTCTCTCTTCCATGACATGCAATGCATCTTTTCCCTTCCTCGCTCAGCAGACACTGTAGATAAACTATTAAACTGCGAACGTATTAAAAGCTGTTTTCAAAGGAATTTCCATCACTCAAAACAAAAGCTTTGTTTTTCTGTTTTTTTCTCTTGTGCTCTCAGACATCAGTGTAAAACTGGATCATTGCATTTACACCATAACAGGTAAAATAGATCAAAGTGGCTCACATTAAAGTTACATAACTTGTCAGGATGCGGGAGAATACAYAACTGACGTTTATGTGGGTATGCATATTCAAAGCATGTCAGTTTTGTAGGGAATATACAGCAGAAATATGTCCGATTTATCCAAAAATCGATCAATGCGATTTATGGATAAATGTTTCTTGCTTGCTATAACACGGGAACAAGCTTTTAGCTGGAGTCTTCCTGATCTAGCAGGGCTCAAGGTCGCTTGGCAGAGCTTCTTGCTGGCAATCCAAAAGCTTCAATGACTAACAGTGGCAGGCAGGACGGAGAGGCTGTCAGTCTGGATCCATAGCTATGGGCAAGAAAGCTGGCTGAGCAGCCACCGCGAGTTCTTAATGTGCAACAATTTATGCCCCTGTTGGAAAAAAAAAAGATTCCCTTCAGTAAAAAGTTTGTTGAATGCATAATACTGTTTATGACTCCAACAGAAAAAATATGAAAGGAGGGCAGAGGATAAGGAAAGCTGTAGTGGGTTTTAATTAGASTAAACCAGATGGATGCTTTCTGCTGGATTAATGTTCTCATAGCACTTTTTTTTCATTGTAAATCATGCTTGAATATTTATAAAGAAGAAATATGTGTCAACATCCAAACATATCACAGCTCTAATTTATKAATACGGTTAGTTCTTACACCATTTGTGCCTTTTGTATACCGTTTGTTTGCCATTTGAGTGATGCAGCAGTGAACTTCTCCATATACAACCTGACATAAAATTAACATGCAGCTGTAGTTTAGTGATATAAACATATTTTTGTCAAGAGAATAACTCTTACAGTTAATTCATACAGWCTCTACCCCCTTTGGTCCAAAGTGAAAACAGAAGTCTGAAGTAAATTAAACAAACACAACACAGGTGAGGATGTTGACAGATGGAAAATCCAAGTTGTCGACTAAAAATCGAAAGCCTGAGAAAATTGTTTGTATGCTGACATGATTTCAATGATCAAGACTTCCAAATACGTATGCAGAATCCAGCTACAGCTGTTTCTGAACAAATGTCCATAAGCCAGTGGTTTCCAACCTATTTTCCAAACCTACTTTCTCAAAATCCTCCTTTCTTACTTCCAAGCCAAGCAGAGACCCCTTACCTGTCATCCCTTGCTACCCCCACCTCTCCCAAGGACGTGATAAACATACAGTATATCTCTTTATTAAAATTATAAAAGAGTAAAGTGAATAGCTACAAATTTTTATTTGGATAAGAGAAAAAAGAAGAACTGAGTTCTACAGAGGTTTAATTATTCAAATGAATTTGTTTTGGTGATTTTTATACAAAAAAACCTGATATTTTCACAAACTCTGAGCAGACAAGGTTCTGGGCCCTCCCTGGGGGGGGGGCCCAGGTTGGGAACTACCATCACCATTATCAAAATTTGATGTTGCATTTATCAAGGTCATCACAGAGGCTTTTTACTGAAGTGGAGATAGAGAAGCTTCAACGAGAGTTTGATTTAAAAACTGGCTTTGCTGGCTGTGGATCGTTGGTCCAATTTGATACGTTTGCTCATAACAGATGCTGACAAACAGATGGTTTATTCTATCAACTTCCACATATTTCCCTAAAATTGCCTTCTCTGGTTCCAAACATGCTTGGCAGAATTTAAAAATTAAGCCGGTGAACTTCCASCTATTCAAGATTATTAGTATCAGTTTTGGTGTTGGTAGTGACACTTGTGTTTTGCATTCTTCTACCTTATACACTATATTTTTGTACTCACAATATTATTGTTTCTTTTTCTTGATCTGCACTCTTTCCCTTTCTCTGGTAACATCATTTCCCCAGCTCTCCAGATCCCAAACATACAATCTCCCTAATTCTCTTGTGTCTGGTGTTTCTCAGTCAGATGAAAAAAAAAAAAACATCAGCCTCAAACTTCTTTTTTCTATGTATAAAACAAATCTCATCTCTCAAAAACATTCATTTCGTGGGTCGGTGTTCCATACAAGCCAATATCCACACAGGGAAAAGCATTAAGCTGTATTTGCTTCTCCATTCAAATTGGGAGCTGCAAAGCAAGAGGCCGTGCCAGACATATCAACCTTCTGCTGTTCGCCGTTTGTCCTTGTAATAAGGTTGAAGCCACTGTTAACTATTCATTCTGGTCATTCGCGAGCCGGCCTTATCACTGCTGTCGAATGACTTTTGCTAAACGATGTGCAAGGAGGCACGTCTCAGCTGTCTTGTTGCATTGAGATGATGTGCTGTGGGCAGTTTGTCAGCATTTAATGACACACATGACAACCGCCCTGAAGGCCACTTACTGTTGAGCGAATTATTCATGTAGAGATGGAGCAAAATGTAAAAATCYGGCTCTTGTTTCCTAATGGCATGTCAGGGACAGGAGTTATACAAACTCACAGCTTACACCTCGGAAATTTCAATTGAGAAAGTTTTTCTATGACTTTAACTAATCTCTATGAAAAGAAAGCAACTTATCATTTCAATTTTTTTATTATTATTTCAATGTTTTCTCCCAGTGTTGACTAAACATCTTGAAATAATCGTAATTCACTAAATTTATAATTTTTTTTCTGAATGGAATAACAGTTTTGCCTTAACAAGTCTTAGTTGTAAATATACTGCCTGGCCTAAAATAAGGCACCACCAAAAAACAAAAACTAATATTTCATTGGACCACCTTTAGTTTTGATTATGGCACACATTCTCTGTGGCATTCTTTCGATAAGCTTTTGTAATGTAACAAGGTTTATTTCCATCCAGTGTTGCATTAATTTTTCACCAAGAGCTTGCTTTGATGATGGTAGAGTCTGACTACTACACAAAGCCTTCTCCAGCACATCCCCAAGATTCTCAGTGGACTCTGTGGAGCCAATCCATGTGTAATAATGATGTCTCATGCTCCCTGAACCACTCCCACAATTCCAGCCCGATGAATCCTGGCATTGTCATCTTGGAATATACCCATGCCATCAGAGAAGAAACAATCCATTGATGGAATAACGTGGTCATTCAGTATACAGGTGCTGGTCATAAAATTAGAATATCATGAAAAAGTAGATTTATTTCAGTAATTCCATTTAAAAAGTGAAACTTGTATATTATATTCATACATTACATACAAACTCATATATTTCAAATGTTTATTTCGTTTAATTTTGATACAAATGACAACAAATGAAAATCTCAAATTCAGCATATCAGAAAATTAGAATATTACTGAAGACCAATAAAAACAAAGGATTTATAGAAATGTTGGCCAACTGAAAAGTATGAACATGAAAAGTATGAGCATGTACAGCACAAACCCATGTCTTTCATACGTCTGTGTGTGGTGGTTCTTGAAG
>NW_013952404.1:3765713-3769626 GCF_001266775.1 Austrofundulus limnaeus | reverse complement strand
CGTACGCACAACTTAAGAACAAACCTGTGCGTACGAAGGGTTCTTGCATGAGGCCCAATGGTACCATAGCTAAAAGTTAGTTTTCCCAGAAAAACACATGCATATTATTTTGATCGTTAAGATTTTTTTTTATATCTGTTGCTTTTCCTGTAAAAGTCAGGAAATTCAAATCAGACATTTTGATTTGCTGTAAAAGATAATTTAGTGTGAATAAATCCAGCCCAAATAAATTTACAACTAGTTTTTGTTGTAATAAAAACTGTGGAAAATATTCCTAAGAATAAACTTTATATTAAGACTTGTGTTGTACATGTTGCACTTTATAAACAATTTGACTTTTAATAATTTGTCCAAAAGTCTGAATCCTGCACTTCTCATTATGCAACCATGTCCGTATCTGCCTAGCACATAYAATTTAGGGAACTGTTTGCATATTTTAATCAAAATGGACACAGTCTCCTGTAAAGCCTTGTATATTACACAACTGCATTAAGGACTGAGTGGCACTTAAAATAAATTGACTTTGACGTCCCCAGAGCACACTCTTGCATTATGTTACCTGAACTTTTCTCTTTTAGATTAGCTTCTGCAAAGAACAAACTGGTAATCCAGGCTCCTATTTTATTTACGTCCTTTAGATCCTACTCATGACTTGTTTACTAACCAAAGCAAAGTCCAAACTCCAAAATGAACCAAGCAACATACACACACAACACACCACTAGCAGTGAAAGGGTGAATGTCAAAACTGCTAAACCACTGTGACATTAAACATATCCAAGAGGAAACCTTTAAGTCTATCAGACGAATCACATCCAAAGTTAATTTAATACTCTTCCTGTGTCCCTGGCATATCAGGGTCTGCCTGCWGCCAGAATAATGGCTCACTCTGTCYATCTGCTCCCACTGATTTCATTTGCTGTTATGTTTTGTTTGTGTAAATGCTGTGTGTTTGTCTGTTACGTAACAAATGTACCCACTGCTGTAGTCGTTCAAGGTGATGTTGCTCCRAGCATTCATAGCGGGTGCTTGATTCAGACAAAACTCCCACCACACTGTAATACTGTATGTTAAGATTACATACAGCACGCAGCATTGATCCACACCTCAGCTGGAGATTGTAGTAAAGCAGCTTTGTTGTCCCYGAATCATTCGCAGAAGATTGAAAACTTGATGTTTGAAAGCTCCCTCACGTTCTTCACACTAACTTCCTCCTGTGAAAAGGGTGAACTGAAAAGACTTGCCTCTCTTTTCACGTACATGTATTTTCTGTAATTCATTCACAACACCACCTGTGCGTTTACTGGGTCAGCACGGTGCTTGGTGACTGATGGCCCTCAAGGCCACAAGAGAARCAAATTGTTTGCAGGTGAAACAATGACTGTGAGCAGGCGATTACTGGGCTGAGTTAAGTGGTGTGATGGATTTCCCTGAATGTATAAACACATCCAACTGAGAAAAATATAAGCAGTAGAATGCAAAGAAATAAATGGAACTCACAAAAATGCACAATTCTGGTATAAACAAGGGAAAAATTGTGTAGACTAATGTCATTTTGATAAGAATTGTTATATTTCTGTACATTTTAGTCCTAATTCCTCTTGGAGAACTGTGACTCAGGAAAACAGGAAGGACGAAAAATGGTCAGCTGTTTGGTCTGTGGTTCGATGGTCAAATGTGATCCTTAAAGAACAGTAAACCTTGCCTCTTGTGCTCTCATTAGTCTGGAAGGAGTAGAGCCCTATGAACCCCACACAAGAACGTATGAATGAGTGAATATAGCTCATAACTGAACAGCAAACCACAACAGTCTATTTATGTTTCTGCTGCTTTGTGTTTCTAGCGGTTACTTGGTTAGAAACTGTCTTAGTTTAGGTTGTTTTTTTTTTTTTGTTTAGTGTTTTGTAAGTTTCATTGTGGGTTGGAGTTGGTTATTCATAGTTTCTGTGTTCCTGGAGGTCCTCAGTTGCTCCATTTATTTTTTTTTAGCTTACAACAGCCAGATACAGCATTTGTAGCAACRTTTCCAGAAAGAGAAAATTCTCAGAAAGCCTTTTGAGAAGTTAAAAGTGTGGATTTCCGTAGCCAGAGCGCTGAAGGACACCCAACATTTTGACAMAAAAAATGCAAAAGGAGTGATTTTTTCTTTGTTACTTGGAAAAAATTTAATAAATGCATTAGAGAGCAAGTGGTGGTGATTGCCATGCTAAGAGGATGTGTGTGTTGGGGGTGGGGGTGGTATTTGCGGGCATTTCAGTATTTTAGAATTGTTTGGGGAACAAGCATTGGACCTAAATGAAAAGAAATCATCTGGATGAAGAGTAATAATTAGGGGTGCACCGATTTATTGGTGSCAATTTCCTTAATTTTGGGTGATCAACAATCAGCCAATACATGAGAAGCCAAACTTATTTACTGATCTTACCTCACCAAAGGTCTAAAAATCAGCCACTGGCCTTTTGCTCTGCGTTGAGAGAGGGTATTGTCCAGTTAAAACAAATTTGTATTGTTTCAAGGGTATCGTTCAAYGTTTTTCAATAATATAAGATTRGAAYATTGAAGGTGTATTGTGACCTTATAACACCTGACAGTGTATATCATCATTGGCAAAAATCGGAATCGGCAGGTCAGGCTTTTTAAATATCGTGATCATTCAGAAAACCGCAATCAGTGAAGACCTAGTAATAATTCTTCATCTGGAATATATCATAGCTTTGTGTTTGTAATCTGATTTTAAGACTAGAAGGAATATAATCTCATTCAGATATGAAAAGACAAGTGCGTTCAATAAAGAGCAAATCCGATACTCTACGGGGATCTTACTAATTCAGGTTTGACTAATCCTGGCACTGATCTAAAGTCTGTAGTTGAGATTAAAAKAAAAGTGACTGAAAATAAACAAGTAAGCTATAAAATAGCACTTTGTGACTTCTATCTGTGAAAGGTGCTTTATAAATAAAATGCACTTACTTCACCCAACAATTCCTCTGAATGTTAATTGTTCATCTGTGTAGTTTTACAGTCATAAATTAAGATATGTAAACTGGTACTGAGGGGTGGTGATTTTAGCTTAACAGTATTTCATAAGAAGTAAAGATGTGCAACAGGAGGTCTTTGAAGATTAATAGCAAAAGCACAAAAAAGATAAACCAATAAGCATCATAATGGGAGCAAAACAGTTGTTATTTGAGCCGAACTGCCTTAAGCTAACCCAGTGATCCATGTGGCTAATTGTACTTTATGATCAGAAAATGCTCTGTTTTACAACAGTACAAAAACACTTTTTGTTAAATTTGTTAATCCCCAATTCAGCTGATGGGAAAACAGTTTTTTTTGCTCATTAACAGAGTACATCCATCAGTCAAACTCTTCAGGGATACTTTTCTTGAAACAAGCGAGCTGGAAACATTTAGTCAGCTGGAGACACATTTTAAGCAGCTACACGTAATAAATATTTTTTTCTTATTAGCCAGCAACAGTGACTGTAATAAAGTACAAAAGTATAAATGTGAGCCCTCATTTCAGTAATTATATGATGACTCATTGACCATTATTTTGAAATTTACTCAACTATGAGTTCTGAGTGTTTTTTTTTCTTTTATCATAAATATCCATTGAGCTATTTGTGAATACAAAGTCTGACAGTGACAATGCATACATACGATAAAAAATAAGCACAAATTAACAYGTAAAGCTTTTGTGAAGACGTTGATTTAATTTTCATGTTGCTCAYTGAACAAACAGAAGCCTTTCTGTTTATTAAGACGTCTTCTCCCCTTTCTCAAAGCACCAATTAATCACTAATTAGCATGTGACTCAAACCCATTTCGTAGGCAGAAAGCTTTTACCTCCAAATGCCCGACCCCGCATCTGGTATCATGGCAGAGAGACAGATTTTGTGTGTGTGTGTGTGT
>NW_013952404.1:3756248-3757466 GCF_001266775.1 Austrofundulus limnaeus | reverse complement strand
GGGGTCATCTGTTGATGTTTGCCGGGGAAAATAAAAACAAAGTGAGTCCGCAACAAATTACCTTGACCCACGGCAGCAAAACTGTGCAACACACCTGGCTTCCAGACAATCGGGTTCCCTCAACACCTTTTTAAAAGACAGAAAAGCAGCAGGAACAGAGAYGCACCAGATGGCTCCATAGCAACAAAGGAACATATAAAGATGCACATGTTTTCCCAGGAGCTGGACGTTTGCTAACGTGATGGGGATCTGTGTGTTTGTGCTGATTATAGAATTAAGTTTTCGCTCAGGTTGTGACAAGGAAAATTAATTCTGCTAAGTGGGAAAACTCTATTACAACACTCCATGCAAGACGATGGAAGTGTTTCTCACCTCAGATGAAAAACAACACTTTAAKTCGAAGCAGGGCATTTGAGAAAAAAAGGAGCGAACACTGGCTGCCATATTTCTATCCACATCTAAAACCTCCAACACATCCCATTTCTCTCGACTCAGCAACATAATCTTTCGTTACAATGTGTTAAATTCCCCATCAACGAGGTAAATCTTGTGTATATTTGCCTACTTATTGAGTATTATCAGCAGCGCAGCACAAACCGACAAAAGGATCACACTGGTTTACGCGAAAGCAGCRGGTTATCAGATCTGACTCACTGCAAGAACTCAGGCTGTACAAACACACAGAGACAGAGAGGCTGTTTACTTCAGGAGCAGTTTCCCAAAACTGAGATCAAGCTGTGATTCATATTTTTAATCATCACTTTGTTCTGTTAAGTTACTGGGGGGAAATACACCAAAGTAAATTTCAATTAGTAACATTATTTTCTAAACTGATATGCACAACATTAAAAGGTGTTTATTGATTAATTCAATTTCATTATTTGAAGTAAGGCTGTGTGTGAATTAGGAAGGTAAAAAAGGTACAGTCAAATCTACAGGAAATATGTTTGTAAAATAAAGTCTCAAGTAAAAGATAACCAAACTGGAGAAACGCTTTTAAAGAAGTAAAACTGTTTCTCAACAATTAGACAGTTAGACAGATAAAACTTATGGTCATAAGCAACTCTTTTTTTTATCACTTCTTAATTTCTTCATCATCAGTGATTTTTTTAAGTAAAGGGGAAATAGGAAAAGAGGGAAAAACAAAGAGGAAATTTAAATAAAAAGATTGAAATAGAGATTAGGAATATATTAAATACACCAAGAAAACACAAGGCC
>NW_013952404.1:3744786-3755520 GCF_001266775.1 Austrofundulus limnaeus | reverse complement strand
CATGCATACTGTATATATGTACACACGGACATTTATACACACTCAGTGACCAGTCAGAACCCCCTGGATCAGAAAACCTGTTTGTGAGCAGTTGTGAACATGCACATATATACAAGATTTCTCCAATGGAATATTTAACAGTGACTGTGGAGGACCAAAGACCCAACCCCCAAGACACGAGGCAGACACAGGGGAGACCAGAGCCCAAGGACCCGAGACAGATACCGAGCGTAAAGCCCCCAGAAGCACCCGCACGGGAAGATCCGCCCACCCACCCCCCAGATCAGACCATAGGAGAGAACTGGGAGAGTCCCTTCAGTGACCACACGCAGTAAACCCCAGGAGCCAGCAGCGACAAACTCATGGGCCCCACTCCCCAACCTCCAGGTCAAAGCCTGACAGGGCCAGAGGACCTGAGCCCCAGCAGGCAGTCATCAGGCCAGGCCGGCACATGCCCCAGCACCCAGCCCCAGCCCCTGAGAACCCCCAGCATGCCAGTGGGCAACTGCACACCCTACCGGGGGCAGTTAGCAGTGGGCCCTCAGACAAACCAGTGGGGGGGGGGGGGGCAGACYCCAGCCTKACAAATAACCAAACATACACAATCCCACCAACCCACCCTCATCCTCACASCCACTCAAAGACATACAAAAAGGATGCCACATTCCACTCATGCTCCTGATACACACTCTATACCCCCCAGGTTGTAAGTAAGTCTTAGTTACAAAGTAACTCTTAAAGCTTTTTTTTGAGTGTCTACAAACTCTTTAAGAAGTCTTCAGTTGATCCAAAATGTCTCTGGTAGAGTTCTAACGAGAGTTGGAAGTAGAGATAATTTTTCTGCAGTTTTAGCTTCTCTCCTCTGGCTTCTTTCAGAATTCAGAATAGAATTAAAAATCTTCTAACATAAAAGGCTCTCAACAACCAAGCTCCAGCTTCTATTAAACATCTTATTGTTCCATACTTTCCTAACAGAGYACTTYGCTCTCAGACTGCAGGTTTACTTGTGGTTCCTCCAGTTTCTAAAAGTAGAACGGGAGGCAGAGCTTTCAGTTAGCAAGCTCCTCTCTTGTGGAACCAACTTCCAGTTTCTGTCYGTGAGGCTGACACTCTGTCTACTTTTAAGATTAGACTGAAGACTTTCCTTTTTGATAAATGCTATAGTTAGACTGAGGTTTCCTGAGTTGTTCCTTCAGGCCCCRTCACTAGGGTTGGGCGATACTGGCAAAAAATTTAATCACGATTAATTGTGGTATTTAGTGGATAACGATTAATATGAYGATTAATACCCTRGTGTCCCTGGACACCTGCATGTTATAAGACCATTTTATATCATTCTAGTGAGAAAGATGTGCTCTCTGTAAAAAYCTGTTCCAAATCGTGTCAAAATTACAGACTTCRGGTTATACGTCAAGTTATAGTCATGATAAATAAGTTACAGAACTTTTTTAAAGAATGTTCATCACATTTGAAGCAGAAAGGAGTATCAAGCAGACTGACAGGGGAAATCTCCAGTCAGTCTGCCTGGTGGTATTAATTGTASTAATCAACAAGTGCCAAAAAATAATCGATTAAAGTTTTTCTGACAGTTAATTGCACATGATATGATTTTGCCCAACCCTACCTGTCACACTATAATGTTTTAGACAAATTATGCCAAGTTGTGAAAATTTTGGAGACATCTAAGTCGAAGATGGAATTCAAAGAATCTACTGGGAGCCTCTTTTAGTTGTGTACTGTAATGCTAACAAATTAATCAATTCTATAACTTTTTATTAGTAATTTAGTTGAAAACATGTTTTATAAGTTGGCGTAAGTTGTCTAAATGTTATAGTGTAACAGAGCCTTTTGTTCTGCTGCTGTAGGCTTAGATTGCTGAATGACAACTGGCTATATTTCTTCACTCTGCTGCTGTCTTTGGTCACTCTCCTCTACATGTTTGTTTCAATTGAATTAAATTGAGAATTTTTRATGTGAACTCACAAATGGCGCGTGTGTCACACTTCTGTGGTTCAGCTTTAGAATGATTCTCATTCACCCAGTCACACACAAAAGATGATTGTTTTTATATAAACTCTATTTTACATAATCAAATATGTACACTCAAGCTCCTATTCGATCTTTTGTGTTACTCGTTTTCTTTCTTTCTTTTTCTTTTTGATAACCACAGAGGCATTAAGTGTTAAGCGTAATCCTAATTAATTCTCAAATTGTCAAAATGCATACCAGAAAAATTATTTTTAAGCCAAGCCTACCTCTTGTAAATTATCACAAGACTCTTACTTGCTGATATTTTGATAAAAGTTAGAACGAAACCAAAAGGTGAACAAAAATTTAAATCTTCAACAATTTTTTTTATGCAAGAAAGACATAAAATATGTAATTTTGGCAGCAAGGAAAACAGACAGAACATAAAAGCATGTAAGCAGCTATCACAGAGGGTGCTGCGGTGTAAATGTGTATTGTATGAAGACGGATGTCTCTACTAAAACCAGAATCTTACAAATGCTCTCGCTGGTTGGAATTGACATTTAATTTCCCACAGCACACCTCCTGCACATAGTCTGTGATGAATCTGAAAGCACGCATGTTTCTTTTTTTTATTTTCTTTTTATTCTACACATGCAGGCAGGTTTTATGCAAGAAAAGATTTATTTTTGATGTCTTGTTATTCAACCCTGAATTTGCCTTCAGAAGTGAATAGAGGATCATTTCAGTGTGGAAACAGGTGATAGAAAACCAATGTGAGTAATGAGCCTCGTGTGGGGGAATTTTTATAGTTCAGGTTGAGCAGTTGGGTGTGTACATAAAAAAAATGACTGTGTTTGCTTATAAACAGAGGAGGAATAAACCACATAAATGCTTTTTTCATGTTAGGAAAACAAACAGAAATGTGTGAAAAAAAAATCTGTCCTTGCATCCTAATCCTGGAAAATATTATTTTATCTTTTGCAGAATTCAATGAATGACCAGATTTAATCTTATATATGTTATTCGAGACAACCTGTCTTTAAATAAGAAGATCAGTAACTAAATGCTTCTTTACATTTTTTACTTGTGTGTTTTTCATTTGCATTAATCAACAGAAATCTGAAACAGAAAATCTGTAAGTCTTGTTTAATAAAAAAACAGAGTATTTTTAATTGTCAGATTTTACATGAAAACTACTGTTAACATGTCATCTTAAACCAAGTTGGAAAACCTAAAAAATTTCCCTCATGCATCTGATAGATTTTGGTGCTTTATGCAGACCTGTTGATTAATCCAGGGGTTCCCAAACTTTTCCATGCCATGGCCCTCAAATAGCATTAGCTTCTGGCCAGGGACCCCACTTGCAAACCCTCAAACAATGCTGTAAAATATGTAAAGAAACAACAACTTTTAGAATGTTTTCTTTCCCTTTTATTCACTATGCAGTAATTATTACATCACGGAACTTTATTAACTAACATGTTTTAATGTTATATTCTTACTGAAACTAAAACTTTTCAACAAACTGTTGATGATAAAAACAGAAGCAAAGAAATCAAACCTCTCTTCAAGGGGCAATATCATGTAAAATCAACTTTTTTGAGCTTTATATCATGTTATAATGCTATCCCATCATCAAAAACATACACAGAGTGTTGCTTTGACTCATTTGAGCAATCCTGCACTGTCCTGAGGCAGAGAGCAAAAACAGCTGGTTGGCCCTAGAACCAGCTTTTAGGTGCAGCTCCTCCTCTGGGCTGTCTCCAAGCTGAGCTTCCTCATCACAGAGAACACCTCCCCCACGACTCCTGCAGGCTATCAGCAGCAACAGCTAGCAAACAAATACCTGAAACAACATGTCTGCTCATAGTACTTCTTGTAATACTTGTCAGTCCAGTCCTTTTCGGATTAAAAAATGCCTTTGAAGAAATATATTTTCAGATGCCAAGGATGACACGGTGAAATGGTTTTATTTCATTTTTGGAAGTAACCCTCTGACGGAAAAAAATATTATTTATGTATTTGTGTGAGCCACTTTATGGATGTTAGCTTTCTGAAGAAAAGGGAAAGTAACTGTGGACTAATAACAATATTATCACTAAAACACAAAGTAATTTCAACATTCAAAAGTACACAAACGCTGTTGTTGTCTGCCCAGATAAGCTGAAAAACAACTTGCATTGTTTTGTTTGGTTGTTTGTTATATCTGTGATCTACGGTTAGCATCCTTAGCTTATATTACGATCTGTGTTCTTCATTTTGCTTACACCACATTTTAATAATAAATAAATTAGCCTAACATTGACRTGTGCATTTGTGAGGATGACTGGGAGATATCTTACCAGCTGAAACGTCGTCTCTCTACTCACTCCGGTTCCGAAAATAAACGTTCCGTTTTCGATGGGAAGGCTCAGTTAAATAAGTTGCCATTTTCCAAAAGCGATATTGTATAATGTTGCTGCTTTYATTATTATTATTACAACAAAATAGGTTAATTGCTTTATTATAGCATAATTGAGCTATACAGTATGCTTGAGAAACACATAATACTGGCCCTTCAAGTTATCTTAATTAACATTTTAACATACTGTATTATTATAAATTATGTTTTAAAATAATGATTAAAAAACTGATCTGAGTTTATGATAATGACWTAACAATATATAATATATAACATATATTAGATTACTTTTTTATTTTTGCTTTTTTTCCCTAATCATCACTCCATCTTTGTGAGGTCTCCCTAGTGCCCACTGAGGACCCCCACTTTGAAAAACATTAGATTAATGTGACTTTTGYCAGTAATTCAGTTTCATGATAAAGTAAATATGGAATAGGAAAAGTTGCAGCTGTTATCAGTGGCAAATATACAAACRGTATTAGAGAATAGTTCATGCAAAGTGTCACAATATTTGCTCAAATCAAAATTGTTTTCAACTTACCCTGAATTTTACGGTAACATTTATGTTAACATCTGCATTTGCTCTCATCCATTGTGAAATGTTGAGCTGTATTATATGTCAAAAATGTCGGCACCTTCGACTGTGGCTCTGATTATGACTTAGCAACTGTTGGATGACACAGTGCCTCYGTGATGCTGACCATGTCGACGCCTCGGCTGTTATAATTACGGCCGTGCCAATTAGGTTTTAATGGGTGAAACAATGACTACATGCAGCTGTTACGTGTGCGCGGTGATGGTTGCGGTGTTTTTTAATTACCTCTGCTCTGAAAAGTCTGTGATGTGTGAGGTGAGACGAGCAACGCCGGTTCAAACAATAAAGCCCACACAAAGTCACGGCAGCATTTAGACAYGGCCCAAATCCAGACAATATCCAGCTATAGCTTCACCATCACAAACAGTGGAGAGCAGCCTGCAGCTGTTTTCAAAACCAGCAGCTGGATACTGACAGAGATTAGTGTTTTAAAATGAGTAGTGGATCTAAGTCCTGTAACATTATGTAGATTATCCTTTTGTGTAGTATCTGCAGATTTTCCTTTTTTTTAACTGGCAGTGCATTAAAATTGGACTAAACAACACACCAACTGTTCATGTGGCTCAGTAGGAACACATGACATATTGCAAAAAAAGATGAGAATAATCCATAAATAATTAAATACAATTAAAACAACTTTAATAAGCAATACTAAACAAATCCGACAATCAGGGTTAGAGGAAAGTAATAGGTTAATACTATAATATAATTTGTACATGTGACAAATATATACAATTTTTAAATGTCTGACAGATTCAAAATGACAGAAGCRAGCCCATTTGATGCTGCATATTCATGTAATCATCGCTTTGATGGCAGACATTTTGACATTTTAAAATCTTGCGGAACAGATTTTTTCCAGAGATGGCTCTGTTCCATCATCTGTTCCAGCAGGACGTGGCAATGAGCCGACGGGGCCTGGAACGAGCTCAGCTAAAGTCTTTAAACGCACTGTGTTCCTGAATGATGCTGTATGCACTGTACCAGGCATGTCCCTCCAAGTCTGCTCACAGGTTTTTTTTCCTACCTAACTGTCTAACACTCAGCTGTGCTTATAGTGCCTGTGACATGCCTATCCTTCAAAAAGTCAAAGAAAGCATCTTTATACTTAATAAAATTGGCATTGCACACATGATTTTACCCATTTTGTCACATAACTGGCCTATTTTCTTTTAAATTTGGCTCAGCCAAATTGAAACAGGAAGTGACATCAAAAGGGAACTCATTAATAAAATAAAATCGCTGGTCTCTGTTTATTAAAACAAAATAATTTAAACTTTAACTTTTCTTTGTCTCTCTTTGATAGTGACTAAAAATAATCTAAAGAAACATCAGATTCCTTTCTACAGTCTGTGTTGTTAGCTTTTGCAACAATGCTCTGTTTACATGCTGAAATCCCCTTTGACATCACTTCCTGTTTCTTCACATGCAAATATCTCAACAACCGTTCATCTGAGCGACGTGAAATTCGTTTTGCAATATGTTATCAATGTTATCTTTCCAAAAATGCATTCATGTTTATTACAAAAAATTGATGACACTGGCACTTTAAGAATCCTGCCTTCCTCCACAGAGTCTGTCTTCCCCCTTCCTACTTTTTCCAGTATCACTTTTTCCCTTCCTTTCTATACTGTTATGTGATCCACCTCTTTCTAAAGCAACAATATAACAACACAACATACATTTTTTTTCTCAGAGATTAAACTAAATTTGATTTTAAATGAAAGAACAGTCTTTTGACAAAGCTTTGAGAGAAACCTGGATATGTGGCGGTGTGCAAAAATCCCCAATACCAAGGCTATAGTGAAAAGACAATTTCCTTGGCTCAACAGGAATTGAAAAAAATGTTGAAATCCACAAAATGACAGAGGAGAGAACAGCCACTCTGCTGGGGTTTACCATAATCCTTCAATTTTAAATTTTAGACAGGTGAGATAACAGGGCCAATCTATCTGCCGCACACCGCAGGAACTGTCAAAAAAAAGGACACGTGGTCAAAAGGTCACCCTTCTGCAATTAAGATTTCTTTTCAGAGGTCAAAATTAATATATGTGAGTAAATGGCAGCCAGCTGAATTAAGCAGTTTAACTTAACTTTAAAAAAACAATAAAAAGCTAAGCACTCCCACAAGTAAATAAGATGTCATTAAAAGAAAGTTTAAAGGGAAACGAAGGAGGTTTATAGCCTGGTCATGCATTATGGATGAACTTTACAAATGCTGTCATGGTGTGATCAAAATGTCTTTGCAGTGGGATGTTTTCAGTGTCTACATTGAGAGACATATGTGGAAAAGGGACAGTTGAGTGACAGAATTTGTTTTAATTATTCAGGGGGGTGGGGAACTGGAGGAGTGGTGAAGTGGTAGATGAGATGAAGGGTGGAAAAGAAAGGATTTGGAAATGGGTTTGGCCAGAGCACATTGGTGTCGTGCGTCAAACTGTTAAAGTTTAAAGTTTTTAATAGATCAAGACTAACAAGTTAAAGACGACAGAGTTTCTTCCTCATTAAAAAAAAAAACAATAAAAAAATAAAAGAAAAACGGCACACAGTCAAGCAAGTTCTTTTCATCAACTGCTCCTCCTCCTCTCTGGGCCTCTGGCCAGCACGGATGAATGGCAGCTTCGGCCTTCTTGTTCCCTCTGCATGAAGGCTTGCTCCATTATAGACTGGACTCGGATGATGTGTGATAGTGTGTCTGCAGACTATGCTTTCTTGAATGCCTCTTCACACCTCAGCAATTTCCCAAATCCCTGCACCGGTGGCAGACAACACAACTTCTAGCTTGGGGAAGACGAGCTTTGTAGCATTAAATCGGAATGCATCCGTGTTTCTTTTATCAACGAGAAAAAAAATTATATATCAGCATAAGAATTCTACAAATCATTTTGTTGTTTCCGGCCTCAGATTGCTTCAGTGGTATAATTTGGCCTCTTTTGTTTGGTGGGAGGAAATCCCCAGCTCCAAAGCTCAGGTTTAGTACTACTTATTAAATGAAAGTATTTAAATGGACTGGCATCAATATATGCTGACTCAGGTCACTCCCCAGCAGAGCTCGATGGTAATAATGGGTGTCCCCACCATGATTAATTGCTTCAATTTTGAAAGTGGTACAGCTACACTAACAGTGATAATTGTAATGTATAGCCAAAACACTATGAATAATTGATGAGGAGCAGAGAACATTATACAGGAATACTGATCACTTCAATGTATCTAGGATTACAACCTGTAAAACTATGGTTAAGGTAAATTCGCCACTCCCAAAATCCACAAACGTGACATGAAGTAAAGGCCTGACTGTCTGTCATTTTGGCTGCTTTGTTTTAATCAAACCTGGATTCACACAATCTTTAAATTAAATCAGGATTCCTGTTCCACTAGAGCTAAACTTGCAGTGTTAAAGCAGKGTTCTAACCTTCTTTTAAAAAAGTTCTCTGTATGCATTGCCACTAGTAAAGCTGAGATACTGAACTGATGCAACCTGATGGTAAACAGAATGAATGCTTCATGGGTCCCTGGCATGCTCCACTAGCTCATACCCTGGCACTTTTTCCTCCACGACGCTCTGTAGCACGAGAAAATGATGTAAAAGAAATCTAAAGCAAAGCCCCGTTCACTGAGATTCACGTGCTCAGTCGTGTCGGCTGAAGATAAGCTGACTCATGGTGCATGACAGGTGAATGCTAAGCAGTCCGGGTGAATTTTATTATGGRGCTGAAGAGTGAAGAAGTGGGTAAAGGAGATTACTTTGGAGTAACACTATGCCTCTGCAGAGACCTTCACCTACAGCAACAACTGCTTTTGCTTTGTCAGATTTACAAAACCTCCTAAAATAAAAAAAAGCATAAATAAATATGAAACTTAGTGAAGTTATGTTTATCATGTGTTACTGGACTGAGTATATTATTTCCCACCCATAACTCATTTCAGACACATAGCACCATCTCATGGTNATTTCCCACCCATAACTCATTTCAGACACATAGCACCATCTCATGGTTTTGTGAAGAACAATGTTGAAATAAAGAGAAGCATTATGGGATATAAATGTAGGTTTTATTTACTGGACTGAGTATATTATTTCCCACCCATAACTCATTTCAGACACATAGCACCATCTCATGGTCTTGTGAAGAAGTTCATTTTATTTCATTTATAAAAAAATTGGTTAAAGGGGACCGAGAACAATGTTGAAATAAAGAGAAGCATTATGGSATATAAATGTAGGTTTTATTTTATTATTTTTATACAGTTTGAAAAAGGGACATATCATGCAATATCAACTTAAAAAAGATAAATAAAAAAATTAAGTTAAATTAAATTTTGTTGTGTAGTTGGAGTCTCTAGGAGTGCAGAAATTTTTTATTTAAAAAAAGTGTGATTTTTTTATATTCAGTTTGGGTCATATTTACAATCCATTTAAAGAGACAGCCTCAAAACGAGTTGATCCGAGACACACTTCAGAAAAGGGGTGAAAGAGGGGCTTGTGGAGTTATAATAATGAGTAATTCAGACCAATGCAGTTCCACTTTATACAGACCCCCAACTGAATGATTTAAATGTGAAAAATAAGGATTTAAAAGCATGATGTATCTCTTTCAAGGTAACTTTAAAATCAGGGCTACATAAGTCAAAAAAGCAGGCGTTTAAGCCAACATAACTTCAAACACTGTAATTTTCCCAAGAGGTCTATTTAGCTCTCCACTAGTCAACATTTAGCTCTGAAATGAACAAGTAGATAGCAACAACTGCTCAGCTATTATCACTAAAATACATCTTAATTAGATGCCAGAATGTGTAAATCATGGGTTGCTTATTTATACCAGAGAGTAAAAATGACTAAAAAACACTTTTGTTCATTTTTAGGAGAGGAAAGCCAAATTTGGCATCACAAATGTTGGAGGCTCAAATAGATTTATGCCAAGTTAATGATCTCGCATGATAATTAAGAGCCTCTTCTATTGCATAAATTTTTTCATTTTAAGCAAACTGTAAAATTATTGTTCGTTTTTTTTTTTTGCCCCCCCACCCCCTTTTTTTTGTCCATTCTAGGCAACAGAGGCAGACCTGTGTCAACTGGATTCTGGCTGCTCATTCAAGGCTAAGGCTGTAAAAGAAGGCAAAGACATCACAATGTGATCAAAGATGACTCACTAAAATTATAATCACTGTATCAAGGACCAGCAGATGATGTAGAAAACAAGACTCTGATGCAGTTCCTTAGATAGAGGGTACTGCAAGAATTACAGAAATTTATATCACGTAACACACAAGCAAAACCTAATCACCTTGGCTGTCAATCATTTCCCTCCTAACAACTCAAAACCACAAAGTTTTACTTGCATTACTGTTTGTTGTCCAAACTGAGAGTCGTCARTCTCTATGAATGCATCTGAACATAGCTGATATGTTTAAGACCATCATAGAACTATTTATTCTACAAAGTGCCCCCTATAGAAGTGTGACAAACCTGTGTGGGTAAAACTCTGATAAGCTGTAACTCAGGAGGAAAAGAAAAAGTTTTGAAGCATTATTTGTAGCTTTTGTGTCTGCTGCAAAAGTTGGCGTGTGAGGGTTGAACACTGTTATCGCTGTCCTAATGAGAACTCAGTGTGCTGTTCCCCCTGTGGTGGTCCCAGTGGGGCCTCATTTGGATCTCCACTGTCAGACAGACAAAAAAAAAGGGACAGACAAACTAACCTTCATCTGTCTTCATTACTGTCTGCTCGTTATTGTTTTATGGGGAACAGTTCTAATATATATATAT
>NW_013952404.1:3742702-3744611 GCF_001266775.1 Austrofundulus limnaeus | reverse complement strand
CCTCTAGTAATATATTTACTGTGAAAAATGGTGACGTGTTCAATACTTATTTTACCTGCTGTATATAAATCAGTTTGACCACAAAAAAATAATAATAATCTAAATGTGTGTGAGTTGGGTCAATGTGACTTTGGATTTTTGAGTCTAAAACTTTGTTTTTATAAAAAGAAGATTGATTAGAAATCTGTGGGAGGAAATTGGAATACTCAAATGTCCACATAGAAAGGCCCAAAGTCGAGGCAAACCTGTGTTCTTATTGCTGTCTTATTGGCTTTACTCCCAACTGACAAAAACAAGCAAACTAGACAAATCCCACAACCTTATAGTTAAAGTGTGAGGTATTATAATGTGATGGTTCCATGCCTTGGTTGGTGTTTAGAATTAAACTAATGATATGTTGGCTTTTTTCTGCCACTAATCACATAACAACTAATCAATAATTTGAGATAACTTGGATCAGATTTCTTCACTGTTTTGCATCTTTAGTTTCTAACATGGCCTATAAAGACATCACTGGTGTTGCCTACATGTACCCACTAGCACAGTGATTCATTGTTCAATCCAGTTCCAACATGGGTTCTCAAAATAATTTCCTTGTCACTTGTATTTCAAAGGAGACAACATGTACACGAAAATATTACAAGATGTTGAAAAAACATTCAAGATTTGTATGTTAGAATTTTCCCAACAAATAGAATGATTTAATACATTTAATACTGCTGTATTGATGTACAATCCAACAGGTGTTAATTTTTTGATCAAACTGTTTCTTGTATTATCAACACGAACAATTGTGTGTCTTGCCACCAAAYACACACTCCCTTTAAAGCTTAAATAACAGAAGACTGGCAGGATGCCACTTTTGATTTCATAAAATCAAATCGYACCTGCTCTGTTGACCCTTGTCAGTATAAAAAGATCACCCAATCGTGTCGTGTTTGGAGAGACCT
This sequence comes from Austrofundulus limnaeus, assembly GCF_001266775.1. Classification (NCBI taxonomy): domain Eukaryota; kingdom Metazoa; phylum Chordata; class Actinopteri; order Cyprinodontiformes; family Rivulidae; genus Austrofundulus; species Austrofundulus limnaeus. The sequence goes on along the minus strand of NW_013952404.1, from coordinate 3,743,661 downwards.
TTGGCAAACACCCACAACTGCACCATGTTTATCTGTGCCATAACCTGTGTCTATTCCTGAATACTTCGTTTACAGAGGGCTCTCTGCCAATTTATTTTAGTCAACATTTAACATCACTTTGTTGAAGTCTGGGACTATTTCCTTTACATATTTACAGAGGCATTGCCATTTAGAGTTACACTGAAAAATACAGTATACTCAGATATAAATGTTGCTAATATAAATCTATATATATAAAATCTTTTACGTTTTTTTTTTATTTCAGTGGATTGACAGTAATAAACCTCTGTCTAAGCATTAATGACAGTGTCTTCTCCAGCTTTCACTAATTATTAACCATAATTTTTCTTCACATGCCCAAACACACACACCACACTTTAGTCCTAAGTTGTGCATCATCCTAATGATCTGTGGAATGAGTTTGACACTGGTCATCTTTTATCGTCCGACCAGTTGAAGGTCTGATTCTGGTCATAAGAGGAGCAATCGAGCAGTCAGGGCATCATTACTGAAGCACTGGGGGTCAAACTGAAGAGTTTTTCCTTTCGCATTGTTCTGCTGAAGAGATGAAACGATTAGACACCGAATGAGCTCGAGGTCATTACCGTATTATAAAAAAAAACAAAGTGTCACACGCAATCTCAATCACTTTGTGCTAATCATTTCCTCAAGTGTGTAAGAAACAAGACAACTACAAAGTGCTTCTACAAAGAAAGAGGATTTTTACAGGACTCTAAAGCACAATTTTTATTTGTGGAAATGAGCAAAATAACAAAGCAGGTGAAATGCGTCAATCCAGAAATAAAAACTCCTTCTGATGGAAAAAAAATTTGATGCATGATGAAAACTGTAACGAATTCTTAGAAATACGCAGAGTAATGAATGACCATGACCTCAAAAAGAATTTGCTTAAGAAGTAATAAAATAATAATAATAAATTCATCCACGCACATATTTTC
>NW_013952404.1:3738284-3740312 GCF_001266775.1 Austrofundulus limnaeus | reverse complement strand
TATTTTCCTATTGAACTTTTTTTCTTTTTTTTTTAATTTTTCTAATTATGTTTTGAGATTGAGGAGTAAATTTATGACTGATCTGCGAGTTCCTCCAGGAATAAATCTAATCAAAAACACAGTTTTGGTTTAGTTTTGAGCTGAAGACGAGCTTTTTAAAAGGTGGTAATAAAATTGAATTGTTTATGCAAATTTGTGTTTTCTTAACGTTACCAAATCTACAAAAATCTCACTCATAAAGTCCAATTTTCAAAACACAAAGAAGAATTTATATATGCTGCATATGCCAGATATTTGTTGTGTTTTTTATGTAAGTCCTGAAGTCAAAGTCAGATTAAGTATCTGGATTCTTCTTGTATATTATTTGTTGTGACATGGTAATCACATTTCAGATGGTTTCTTCAGACAACAAGCTGCGGTCCCAGAGGCAACAACTCCTCCACAGATAACGTCTCTTCCTCTAAAAACAAACAACTGTTGAAACCAGACAAGGTCACTGTTCGTTGCCACAGTAATAACACAAACGCTAAATTTGAACTGTGTGGCACAGACAAAAATGAAGGCTGACAGGCAGAGAAAATGTTTCTTTTTGTTCAAGGTGATGTGTGACTTCTCAATCACTTCTCACAGCTTAAACAAACGACTGTGCAAAGACAAATATATGACAAGAGTTTTATATTTTGTCACTTTGTGCACACACATCAGTAAAGTGTGATATGCAGTCATCAAGCATGACTAAAAAGTATTTTGCATTGTTGGATTGTTTGCAAGCAACACGTTCAAACAAACAGGTACTCTGTTTTAGGTGTCAAGGAGCTCAACGCTGCTGAATAAATGGCATTTTTTTTTTCAGAACTAGGGCTGAAATTAAAGATGTTTCATGTTTCAACTGCAGCAGTGGAAGAAACGTTCTGAACACTGAGTAGAACAACAACATGGGCTGCAGGGAAAACAGAGGGAAAGGGAGAGATGAAAATTTGTCAGATACCAGAGAGGTAAATAGTCGGTCTCTGTTATTACATAACTGTCTGATCACCATAATCAGAGCAGGCTGTTATATATAAATGGTACTAGTGGTACAAACAGATGGATGAATCTAAAAGAAATATTTGATTTCATTCCATTTTTACAGTTTCCCAGACTTTAAAAAGTAAACAAGTACATTTTTTAACTAAACATCTTGGTACAGCTTTTTCTTACCGTTTTGCCTGTTTCTGTACACCACCCAAAATATACTCGAGGCACATATTCTGCTGCAGCTAACTCGAGAAGAAACTGGATTTTTCTCATAACGTCCAGCCTTAAACATTTTTTTCTTGTAAAGTCAACTTTTTTTAGCCTTATATCACGTTATAATGTCATTCCCTCATCAAAAAACACACCCACAGTGTTGCTTTGACTCGTCCATGCATGTTGGAGAAATCCTTGAATCTCCTGTGGCAGCCATGTGGACTTGCYGAAAAGCTTGCTGGTACAAAGCTCCGCCTATTAGTGCAAAGCTCCTCCCCGGAGCTCAGTCTGAAGATGAGCTCCGGCCCATAGAGCRCCCCTCCATGAAGGATTCTTGTGAAGACGTTGGAAACAGTAGGAGGATCTTAAAGAGACAGAGGCCAATWGCAAGGTGTTTAGATATTGCGATGAAACTAATTAAGCATTGCGATAAAAACTATGATGCAAAGTCAAATTTATTTTTCATATATACAGTTTTTTCCTAACAGAATTGAACTATGTGCATGTAAAATACATAATACCCCCCCCCCCCCATGTCTAATTTAAAATGATCAGGTGAGAGTACATTTATAGGATCCTTTTTCTTTCTTTGAATGGGATGATGTGAAGTATTTACAGTTTATCTGCAGATTTAGGTAATGCAGGGTGACATTAACTTAAAAAAAGCAACCTTTCAAAAAATACTTAGACCATGCTCAAAACCTATTATGCCAGGTAACCGTTAAACCACAGCTTACTTTTTTCATCTTTATGCTCACACACACACACACACACACACACACACACACACACACACAC
>NW_013952404.1:3733785-3738137 GCF_001266775.1 Austrofundulus limnaeus | reverse complement strand
CACACACACACACACACACACACACACACACACACAAACACACACACACACTTTCCAGGTAACTTTGAATTGGTCCTGTCGAGCTCGCCAACCACCCAACAGACTTTAGATAAGCTTTTACAATCGCCCCTCTCTTTCAGCTTGCAACCCCAATTTTATCAAGCGGTTCCATGGAGGCAAGTGATATTAACATGCAGGTAGCATGCTTCGACTTCCTCTTAATTTTCCTCAAAGATCTTTCTTCTTACATGTACAATATAAACATATTTTAAATTTATTTCAATGTGCATCTCTGTATAATAGCTATAGTCTGATCTTTGTGTGGTCCATCGTTACTTTTATATTCTTCATTGTTTCATGCTGATCCCTCCAACTGACAGGTTTCGTATCGGGACCAGAATGCAGACAGAATCTATGTGATTGAAGCTATAGTGTTTATCGTAGGTTGTGAACTGGTTGTTGATGAGCTCAGCGACGAAGTCTAGAAGCAATAAGGTGGAGAGAGACAGAGACAATTTAAAAGGAACRAAGGGTTTGGTAGCGCAGCAACAAAAAAAGAAATGAAGAATGCCRCTCATGTTTTATTCCCTCCCTCACGCCGTCATTCATTCATTAATGAGTAAGACGGAATGCAGTGACTCAGCGGTATTTCAAGGTATCCTTTCATTTCATTATTATTGTCAGACAGTCAGTGACGTAACTTCTACAAAGACCAGCTGTCCTCCAGACTAACTTAGCACACAAGTCCTTACAAAGAAAAGTCTAACCGTCTCCAAACACTWGATGACCACAAACAGTTGATCATCAGAGACCAACATGTAACTGCTAACAACAAGCTGTGTCATCTTTTTCACCGTTAGCACAAGCTGCCATCACAACATTGCACACATCTCACTTTCTCATAGTATTTTATTATTATTATTATTATTATTATTCTGTGTGCTACAACAGATTAACAGCAAAACTCTGGCCAAAGAAAGGACATCCAAAAAAATGCTTTACTCATCTGAACTTTCTGCAGTGTGTAAGATTTCCAAACACCTCTGCACCACTTCATTAAGCTGCTGCACCTTGGCCAGTGCGTGTGCACTATGAGGTATCGGGCGTCTCGTGGGAGTTGTTGCCGAGTTTTGTGGAGCATCCCAAAGACGCGATATGCCCGTGTCGCGTTTGTTTGCAATCAATTTGGTGCCGAGGCCTGAAGGAAGAGGTCCCGTGGCAGAGCTACGGATTCCGGCAACAGTTCAGCGCCTTTGTGGCGCTGGAGGGAGCGGAGAGAAAGGGAGACGGATGAGCTGGTTTTTAACGATAAAGATTAACAGCAGGAAGTAGGGAAGCACACATTCAGCTCTCACTGATTTGCTCTTCTTACTCCCTGAGTTTTTGCAGACACAATTTAAATAATTTATTATTCTTTTTCTTCTTTTTTTTTTTTTGGATTTGTTGAAGAACCACGTGCGCACCCTCACAGTGACAGCCTCTTCGTTAATTACACCGGCTAATAGAGCAGCTGCTGATTCACTCTTGTGTGAGAGAGATCCACAGTGACGAAGAGGCTCAGGCAAGACGTGAAGCATTAAGATGGACGCGCTGCGCCTTCACACAGAGGCTCCATACGGTTAGCAAGAGAAGAGCCATTAAGACTGATGTAGTTCAGGGACGTCTGCTGTCTCTGGACTGGGACACAGAAGAAGCTTCTCATGCAGCAGAGACAGGTAGGGTTAGGTTTAAAACGGACCATTTACTTGAAGGTGTGGGAGGGTTTTTTTTTTTTTACTGAGGACTTTAAAACACAATTCCCTRATTATTACGCTCTGATTTAATCTTCTATCTTTTAGAAAATTCACTTGCTTCCTCACTACATCCCCTCTAATTCAGCRAAGTCCTCCAGGCTGATTTGTTTCCACAGCAACATCTCCCCAGGCAAGCACTTCCACATTAAGTTCACACAAAACACACAAGGTTGTGGTGATTTAGCTAATTTTTTTTCCTTTCACAGTGTAACACACTATAATAATGTTTCAGTTAAGACACTACAAACAAATTACAGAACATTTAGGATTCATACTTAAAGGAAGCTTAATGTTAAATTAGGGCTGGGCAGTATGACCTCAAATTTATATCACATTATAAATTGAATCCCTTCACAGTAACRGTATATATCGCGGTAGAAAATTATCATGAAAAGCAAAGATTATGTAATTTTTAGAGCATTTATTTTGCAGAAAACTGTAATCATAAYCAAAGCCAGCATTTTTGCTGTAGTGCAAATGAAGTACAAAAGAATGTTTTATATATATTGCAAAAYGGTTTCAACAACAAACAAAAACATTTCTCAAATTTTCAACAATATCAAAATAAAGTGGATGTTATAACCAGTGCTTCAAGTAAAATTAGTCATTTAGACATAAAAAAAATCTAAGTTGGTGCACATAGTCCTAGTCATAAACAATTTCAGATAACTGCAATGTAAGTGTGGTGAAGCCAAATAAATGTAACATCTGCCTGCCATACCATGAGCTTCTGCCTGCTGAACTTATCTGCAGCTGCTCTGCTGCGCTCAGAACCCGACTGTTGCATTAGCAAGATGGATTTATGGCTGAACAAACATCTACATCATTTTTTTAAATCATCTCTGTGGGTAACAATACACAAAAAACTCTTTTTTCTCCGACAACTTGGGTATGAAAAAACTACGGTTGTTAAGGCTTCGCTCTGTTTTGATTTGCTTCGGGTTTCAGATCAGAGTACAAACATGTGACATTATAAATTAAATAAACGACAATAATTAATTACAAACCATAAAAATATGCAACAATCACCACGTTCCTGCGTGTTCCTCCTTACATGTGTTGTGACACGACATGAGCAATAAAATTCATTCAAACCTACTTCCTCTCTCTGACAACTCTCCAMTCCTATGTTCATTCAGTGGCTGGGAACATTTGCTCAAGTATCACTACATCAATAATAGAGCAGGATTTGGCAAGTGGCTTTGACTAAGGCACCGGAAGACATGATAATAGGATGCGCAAAATTTAGCATGGACATGAAAAGTGGCAACAGACTGATAAAATATTCACACACTAATTAGGGTTTAAAAATAGGAAAAAAAAATCTGTGAATGGAGAGCATAGAAATGCAGAGTGCTCATCAGTACAAGAGGTTCTACATATGGAGTCCATTAGGAGCAGAGGGACATGCTAATAGCGGTGAGAGTTGAAAAAAAAATTTTTGAGAAGCCCAATCCTTACAATTTCTACAGGCAGTCAAAACAGAAGAGAAGCAGGGAGCAGAAGAAGTTTCTGAGAGGAGCTGGGAAACTGTCCAGAAGAGGGCATCCTAATTCAATGTACAGTGAGAACATACAAACATAATCACTGCAGTGTTCACATCACATTCACGACCAGAAAATGAAAATCATTTCTCTGCCGTTACTTTCGTAGGCACCTGCAATTATTCACTTTTCTGCCTCCAACTTCAAGCTCAAGAACAAATCTGTCCTGGGGTCTGGATGTGACGCTAAACTCCGCTCTGATTCAGGACCACCATGCTCGCAAATTACAGTCATTCCACAACGTCAGTATCCATTTGTGGCATCCGTTCATCAAATGCAAATCCTAGATCATCCAATCACTGCTCCTAACAAAACGACTAAACGCAGTCTTTGCGTTTAGAAGCCATGTTGCCATAGCAACAGGATGCCAGGGTAGGCATTACTCTGCAAAAGCCCCTGCTTTGAAATTCAGATGGAAATTTTGCATCAGCACTGATCAATAAACTTAGAGAGTGTTTTCAACAAAATCAAATGGTTTACCGATGTTCTCCTGCCAAGTATCCAAGAGAAGTGACTTCCTGAGAGTAATCTGTCAGATTAAAGATGTTTTCTAAAGAGGTGAACTCTTTCTCACAATGAAACTGAAAGCAGATGCGGCAAAACCCGTTTTGCTCAAAGTTAATATTCACATGTCTGCAGGGATAAAGCGTGCAAACTCCTACAGATGCAAAGGCTGTGAAATGAAGATCTTTTCAGGAAAACTTTCCAAGAAAAAGTGTTTTTCTTTTTGTATGTGTGTTTGCTCTGTCAAAACATCCATCCATCAAACATCAAGAGGTGAACACCTGGAGTTCTTTTATATTTTGTGGCAACTCCTTACAATGGAAAATCAGTTCTTGTAAAATATACTTAAAGACTTTTCGTCATGACTTGCTGAACTTGACAAGTATGGGGCGCCAAGTGTAAATTGGAAACAAAGAAAAAAATCAGTGTACTTTCTTCACATTTACTGCATTTTTCTCATATTTAATGGTAAATATTAAATATATATGTTAAATCTTTATCTATATATATA